>NC_138770.1:489955459-490200459 GCF_965119305.1 Pelophylax lessonae
AAAAATATACATGACATGTGACCAGATAGGTTATAATTTTGTGGGTAGGTGGACATGTGTTTAGGTATGCAACAACACAAATACCAACAACCCCCCCCCCCTCCCCTCCCTCTCGCTCCTACCTTTCCTACCTCCATCAAGTGTCTCTTCACAAACTTTAATACTACTATGTACAAGATTTTTTTTAATGTTTATTTTTTCTCTTCTGCTTCTAGCAAAAGCGGACGGGCGACACCCTTTTGTACTTTTGGTGAAGAAGGGGAGGAGGAGGACTGCCACATTGAATTATGCCTTCAGACGCAGCGAGCCATTTGAGCTGCTACAAATTGTGGATCGTAAGTAGAAAAATGTACATTTTAGAAATGTCTAATCTCTAATCACATTTCACAGAGCCCCCTTTACATCGGAGTCTCCAGACTTACTACACTGTAAGAGGGAAGTGTGAAGTCTCTGATGTAAGGAGAGTTCAGGGAACCATTATTTGAGTGGGAAAGCTGGGGACTCTGGTGTAAAAGGGAACTCTGTGGTCACCAAAGCTCCCCCATACATCTGAGCTTACACAGACCCCCTTACACTTCCCTTCCTCAGTCCACCACAGTCAAGGGCACAACAAGTCCCAACGCAGAAGACTACCTGCTTGGACTTGTACTGCTCTCTGTAGGGGACTAAGGAACTACTGCCTGCTATGCTAAGACTTGTAGTGCCCTCTGTTAGGGACTAAGGATTCCTCAGTCCTCCACATTCTAGGGCACTATAAGTCCCAGCATAGTGGGCTGTCATACCTCAGTCCCTCACAGCTCAGGGCAAAAACAACAGAGTTAAACATCTAAAGGACAACTCCAAACCAAACTAACAATAATGGACAGAGTCCATATGCTCTATAATGTCAAAGACCCGCTACCCCTCACCTTCCACCTCGGGTGCTGTCATTGTGTAGGGCAGAGTGCTCCATCTCCACCATGTTTGGCTTTCATGTCAGATATGCAGGACTTGCTCAACTCCACACTCTTCCCTGGCAACTGACTCTGGCGTCATTGGGGGTCTTTCCTCCTCTAGAAAACACCCAGGGGCCCTCTCCTTGTCCCCCAGCCACCCAGGGCCTTCTTCTCCTCCTCCTCCACCAACCATTTTTGGACTCTTTCAAATTCCCTGGGGCTACTCACCCCTTTGCATAGTAGACACCACAAATCTATGAGCAGCCTGCAAAATATCAAGTCTGGGCCTGGTTACCTGTATGTTACGGGTCCAGGGCGGAACTCTCCTCCCAGAGCAACAACCGATGATAGCAGAGTGAGTTGACCAGGCAGTAACTTCCTACTGGTGCAGGTACACACCTACCGATTCCTCAACATCTTAGGATAACATGATCAGACGGCCAATCCCCAGTCAGAGAAGGAGGAGTAAGTGTCAGTGGACAACAGACACCTGGCAGACGCAGTGAAGGGACTGCAGCACACTGCTGCAACTTTTAGATCCGAGGATTGAAAGCAATCTTTGACTTGGGCAATTTCCCTGACTGTGCCCTTCGAAATGTTGGTGCTCCGCCACTGGCTGCAAGGCCCCTGTAGGTGCGAGCCCTTAGGTGACCGTTTAATTTGCATGGTGCCCTCCTGTTTTAAAACATGCTCAATGCATCTCATTGGTGTAAGTGCACTTCTATGTTCTGAATTGTAGGGGCATTGAGTATGGTGCTAGCATGATGAGAGGTTACTGCCTATTTGTGTCCATAAATAATATATAATGTATTATTTTTGTTGTTTATTTTTTGGTTTATTTTTGTAGAAACCAGTGATGAGGATCTGGAGCCTCACACTTCTCAGGCCCAGTGTAAGTAATGTGGATGTGCTGTTGTGTTGTGTATTAGGTCGAACTTGGAGGAATGATTGTTTGTTTTGTTTTCTTTTGTGGTTGATGTAACTTCAGCGAGAGGAGCCTCAGGCAGGGCCAAGTCGCCTGGATCCGGGCCAGGAAAAAACTGTTGGCCAAGAAGAGGCCAATTGGTCTGACTCAGATGAGGACCTGGGCTCTCCTCAAATGGGAAGTAAGTATTCTACATGTGTTTGTGTGTTCAATGTGTCCTGGGAAATATAAGGGCTGTAATATATATATTTTGACATTGGGGTTTTGTACCAGCTGACATTGAGGATGTTTGTTGTGGAGGACTGGGGAAGAGGGGCAACTGCTTACCCAGTCCACTGTAACTACTACCTTCAATGTTTCCAGACTAATTTCTGTGTGCCTTTATCAAATAGCTTTTGTTCAAGGATTGTATCCGTGTCTTTGTGTTTCTAGGAGATACGACACCATCCCCCTATGAAGGGACACCATCCCCCCATGAAGGGTCTCCCCCATCCTCCCCCACTCCAGGCTCCCCTGAACTAGTCTGTAAGTACCTAAAATTAGATTCTCACATGAATTGTGTGTGCTAGGATGATGTGTATCTAGGATAATCTAAGTTGGAGTCAAAGCAAGTGTAGTTTTGCTATATGTGACAGGAAGGTTGGTCATGAAACACTCTTGCTTAACCTTCATGTTTGAAAGGTGGTTTTGGGGAGCATTACAGGACATGTTATCTTTTGTAAGTTATCTCAAGCCACCCTATTCTAAATTGGTGTTAGTTTCTCTACATTGGAAATGGTGTGCTTTGTACTTGTAAATTTTTTTGGGGACATTGTAATTTAATCATGTCCTGATTTAGTCAACACTGAAAATGTGTGTTTATCAATCTTTCATAAATACTCTTCCTCGGTAATGTACCACATTCCAGTTCACAATTTGTGTTCTTTTTGTGCAGTTTCTCCTGAGCCAGCAAGCCCATCCAGTTCGGGGGCCCAAAAAAAACGTGATGATGGTAAGTTGTGTGCTTTTGCAGTAATGTGTCTACTTAGTAAGTGGAGAAATGCTAACTGTGTATGTCCCTGATCAGGCTTCAAGTTGTTCTAAAGGCAGCAGGTTCTTTATGTGAATGCATTCTATGCATTAGTATTCCAAGTGATAGGTGTGCATATTCCCCCTAAGACTTACTGGGACCATTTTCTTACTGTCTAAAATTTTGCACAAATACTTGTCTGGAACAGACTCCCCCTCCTCCTTAACTGAGGTTACAGCATGCCAATATTGCCTCCTGATGCTGTCACTCCTAATCATTGAGACCATCGGAAGGGAGGGGGGCAAGGCTGGCTCACAGCCTAGTGCCTGAACAGGCACAGGGTGCTTGGCTTCATCTCATGTGCCTCCATAGCAAGCTGCCTGCTGTGGGGTCAACCAACAGGAGGGAGGTGCTTAGAGGTGTGTACAGGGGCCATGTAAAAAGGAGGATTGTTAGTTCTCTCGTCCCCAAAAACCTAGAGAGTGTAAGTCTAACCTGATTAGTTTTCCGCAGCCCTCCAAAAATGATATGTTTCCAACACTTAGAACAGGCAGGGCTGAGGCACCAAAAACATCAGAAAAACACAATCAGCACAAAAGCAGGGAGTACGTATCCTTAACGCTACAAGCTTCACCCAGAAGAATGACGCTTGCACTGTACAAATCTGCATCACCACCATATCAAAGTCTAAATAAAACTTTCAGGGAAATGTGGAGGGGTAATGAGTGGGTGTTAGAGCGTTTTCATGACTGCGTAACCTACAGTTAGCGTGAGTCCATTTGTTGATAAACTTTTTCTTCTCTCTTAACACAGCTGGGATGGCGGAAAGGACATCAGGGGAGCAGACACATCTGCTCCGTCCAGAACTGGCCCTCAAAATTCCTAAGGGTGAGTCTCTACTATGTGTCAGGTTCAATCTATAGACAGTAAGAGGGAGAGAGAACGCTCCACAGATTCCAATGGTGATAGAGATAAATGTGTGCACATGTATCGTGTTGACCAATTGAACCCAAAACACCTTACATTCTTCAAAATGATTGCTTGTGTTTACATGCAGAAAAGCCTTTTACTTAGCTTTGGTGGAACTGCTACTAACATTCCAAGCCATCTTATGTAACCTTTTGAACAATTTGCTGTGAAAGTTTGAGTTTAAGGTTTACAACAGCAATTTAGCATATTTGCTTCAGAGTGTTGATAAAAGCCAACCAATAGACTCCTAAGCGTATTTGTTGAGGCACATTAATTACAATCCTTGTTTGGATCATTTTGCATAAAACTAATTGTCATGTTTTTTTCTACCCAGGGCACACCCACCTCACCTACGAGGTCCTCCTGGATTACATGAGGTGGTGCGGAGACAGCATTTTTTATTTGGAAGACCTTTGTGGCGTGGATCCAGACCCTGAGGAGCCATTCGTGAGGAATGTGACACCTTTAAAAAGATCCTAGTTTTTATTTTTTTATTTGTTTGGTTACTTTTACAAAGAAATGTCACATTTGTCCATTATAAACAAAAATCTAACAAAAAAATCTACAAAAAATTATAAAAAAACCCTTGTTTTTGGGACCAAAAAAATCTACAAAAAATTATAAAAAAAACCCTTGTTTTTGGGACCAAAAAAATCTACAAAAAATTATAAAAAAAACCCTTGTTTTTGGGACCAAAAACATCTACAAAAAATTATAAAAAAAACCCTTGTTTTTGGGACCAAAAAAAAAAACAAAAAATTATAAAAAAAACCCTTGTTTTTGGGACCAAAAAAATCAACAAAAAATTATAAAAAAAAACCCTTGTTTTTGGGACCAAAAAAATCTACAAAAAATTATAAAAAAACCCTTGTTTTTGGGAACAAAAAAAAGAAAAAATGTTTACAAATAACCCTTGTTTTGGGAACAAAAAAAACAAACAATGTTTACAAATAACCCTTGTTTTGGGAACAAAAAACTGAAAAAATGTTTACAAATAACCCTTGTTTTGGGAACAAAAAAAACAAACAATGTTTACAAATAACCCTTGTTTTTTGTGAAAAACTAAAAAAAAATTGTTAAAAAAAAAATTTTTTATAAAAATAAAAAAAAAGTATGTTGGTCGTTGCAACACAAATGTTACATTGGAAATTTAGTTCATTCTATTATATATTTTAATATATTTTTTGTACGCTACAGTTGGTAGACACCTACATGTGTTATTAAAAAGAGTTTCTTTTATTACCAAAGTTTTCTTTTTGGTGTACACATCGGATGTCTTTTGTGTTGTATTTGTTTAGTCGAGTGGTGTGGTCTGTAATTGTTTGTATGTTGGCTTTGGTTTATGTTAGCCTTGAGACTTGTTTGGAAGCTACATTTGAAGGGAGACCTTTTCTTGGGTCATTATGTGAACATTGATTTTTCCAAATTTACATGAAATCATATGTTTGGAGATAGAGAAGCACGTGTGTATAAATGCCTACATTAACCAGGGCCATTACTTGGCCACCAACACTCCTAAAAAAACAAAGATCAAACACAAACTAATCATTTTGCATAAAATTTAATTTCATCCCCCCAAAAAACACCATAATAAATCATATTGTGCCACCCTCAAATTAAACAAAAAAATGGCCCCACAAATTGGCCAATGTAACAATCATTAACAAAACTAACCCCCAAAAAAAAAACAAATTAAGTTGGTGGTGGTGGTGGTGGTGGTGGTGGTGGTGACTGAAGCAGTGTGGTGAGCAATGGAAAGGTTCCTGCCATCAAATGGTGGGCCAATAGTCCCATCTGCTCTGGGGTTAGCCTTAGAGTTCTGGTAAAGTGGCCCATTAGGATCAGATCTTGTGTCTGAGGCTGCTGCTGATGCAGGGTGTTGAACCCTGGAAATGTCCCAGACTGAAGATCTTGTGCCAATAGTCCCATCTGCTTTGTGCTCAGCCTAAGAATTTGGGGAACGTGTGCCATTACCATGAGATGTGATAGTTGCTGCCCCGAGGCTATTTGATGCTGCTGGTGGTGCAAGGGTTGTGAAGATGTGTGGGGAGTGGTGGTTGATTGGTTGTTGTGGTCCACGGTGCGGGGGGAAACGACATGTCGCATTGGTGACAAAAAAGGAGGATGGCCTGGGGAGGAGTGAAGTGATAAAGGTGTGGAGTGAATGTAGTCAGGTGGAAGGGGTATTGTGGAACCAGTGTGCATTGAGGTTGTGCAGGAGGATTGCTCATTGAGGGGTGTGGGAGTCCGAACGGAGTGTGAAGTGCTAGGAGTGGCTACAGGAGGAATTGTCCCATCCCCAGCTGCCTGACAAGTGGCCAACACTGGCATTACCCTCCCACTACCACAACCTGCAGTGGCAGGTGAGTGAGATGTTTGGGAGGGCTCTGCCAATGGGGCATCTTCAGATCCAAACAGGCATTGGCGTGTGGCCAGCACCTGAGTGTCAACACTTTGCCGATCCCGTTGATGCTGGTCTGCTAAACTTACCAAGCTGTTACGCATATCCTGTTGAACCTGTACCATTGTTGCTACAGATTCCTGTATGAGCCCGAGCAGACGTACTACCTCAGTAGATTGCTGAGTACGCCTCCTTAACTCATTTTGGATCCGATACTCATCAAGCAGCCTCTCGGCTACATCCAGCATAGATGGACGAGGTTGGGTAGGTGACAATCCCTCTGCATCTAAGGCTACCTGAAAGCAGAAGAAATAGACCAAATCATTATCAAACATCATGACTAAATATTTCAGATTAGTTTGGCAACTTAACACCCCAAGCAGAACGTTGAAAAGTTTGATGTGCTTCTAATAAGTACTTGTTCATTGTAAGATTATCCAAGCTAGCAACACTTCTGATAATGGGTACATATTATATTGGTAGGACTAATATGACAAAGGCAAAAAAGTTTCAACATGAAGGTGTTCCCAATTAACCCTGGTGTGGTAGGTTGTTTATGCTTTTGGTAAATCTGTTACTACACCAATGACTTTCTACATCTACGTATGTTGTCTAAAATCTTGCCATCAATCGGCTACAGGACAACCCAACCAAAGGATACCCATGAATTTGGACCTGGAAAATCAAAGACTGGCCGGACTTTAAAGATCCTGGATGTTTTTGGAACATTAGTGGCACACCAAATTATAACATAATTCCCTGATGTTCAAGATAGAACTCTTGTTGTGCTGGTGCATCGTCAGAATGTCATAGCATTAATTTAACACACACAATGTAAGCCACATCTAGCCCAAAATCATTACTACCATTGAAATGTTACATGTGCACCTTGTTCCCTTATATCACATACCACAGCACTGGATGCAGAATCGTCGCCAGCTCCTGATCCAACTCCAGCTGCTACGTCAAGAGGGGCCTGATGTTCTTTTAAAAAAAAAAAAAACATGTTTAGTACATAACCTTAGGCAGTAATGATTATGGCCAGATTGCCCTCCTAGCTTCAGGAATGAAGCATTGAGGCCAAACATTCAAAAGTGCTTTCCTGGGCTCATAGGACACTTGCTAAACCCTCCCAAAGGTTAAGAAGGCTTGGTCTGCCTACTAATGACGGCACCCATTAATGCTGTCAACTGTGTTTTGCAGGGTAAACATCTAAAAGGCAACACTCTTTCATAAGAAAAAACATGTGTGTTAATGGGGTTAATAAGATTCCAAAAAACATTATTTGGCTAGACATACCAACACCTTCCTCCAGGCCTTGCTGCACTGGGTGTGTTCCCTGCTGCGGATCTTCTGTAAAGGACATAGCAATATGAGCTATCTTGGAAAAAACAAAAAATCTACATTGTTTGGCACAGTATGATATTGGACCTACCAGGAGGAGGGTCAGCACTGATGTCAACACCTGTGAGTCCGTCTGGGTCGCCAAGCTGCATGGGCTGTGGAGGGGCTGAGATCCATGCTACAGATGAACAAATTGCAGGTTGGGGAAAACAAAAAAAGGACAATTGGAAGGTCAAGTATCAAATTCTATTCATGGCACACATAGGATAGTAGTTAATCTTTTCAAAACAACTCACACAATTGACATCCAAGATAATATCCTACCTCGGTGCAAAGCATCCGAATCTAAGTCCTCTCTGGGAAAGATGGTATCGGGTCCTATGATCTTCAAGAAAGGTAATTGATAATCCCAGAGAGAAATTCGTGCACGTTCATCCAGCCGACCTTGTCGGTCATAAAGACCCTCCGCAGCCCATGCAATTAGCTTCTTCCGAACGGACCCACAGATGTCGTTGACCTTCTTCCGCACACTGTCACGGTGGCGAGGTGCTTCACCCAGTGCATTTACAGCATCCCGGATTTCATCCCACAATCTGTTCTTCTCTGTTACTGAGTGAGCCGCGGCCCTGGTCCCATGTATCGCCTGATATCTGGCCATATAGGCGTGGACCAGGGCACAGCACTGATTGTGGGTGAAACGGGGAAGCCGGGATAATGTGGACAAGCTGACTCTGGTGGACGGACCCTCTCCAGGACTACTGTCAGAAGAGCCAGCTTGTCCACTTGGTGTGTTACCACCTCCCCCGGCTTCCTCCTCCGGGATGGGGATGGTGGACTCCCTCATGGATTCAGCTGGAGCCTCCCTCACACCAGAGCCAGACGATCTTCCCACCCTGCCCCCCCTGGCCACCCTGGCCACCCTGCCCCCCCTGGCCACCCTGCCCCTTCTCCTCAGCCTTCCAGTGGGTGGGGCCATGGGAGCACGAGGTGGGCAGAGAATCTGGCTGTCCAGCAGCAGCAAAGAGCCCCAAACTCCTAAATCTGAAATGACAAAAGATAAAACAGAAAAAAACATGATTTGCAGATTGCTCTTCATATACAGTATAATTAGTGAACAGTTACAGAACACACTTACCTAATGGCACAAACAGACTTGGTGGTGGTGGTGGTGGTGGTGGTAGTGGGCAAAGAGCAGAAGAGGCTGCAAAGAAATGGAAAAAAACACATAAGAAAACGCATATGGGCACAAATCACACGAGGCCCTCCAAACACTTACCTAATGGCACAAACACGGCTGGTGCTGGTGCTGGTGGTGGTGGTGGTTGGCAAAGAGCAGAAGAGGCTGCAAAGAAATGGAAAAAAACACATAAGAAAACGCATATGGGCACAAATCACACGAGGCCCTCCATACACTTACCTAATGGCACAAACACGGCTGGTGCTGGTGCTGGTGGTGGTGGTGGTTGGCAAAGAGCAGAAGAGGCTGCAAAGAAATGGAAAAAAACACATAAGAAAACGCATATGGGCACAAATCACACGAGGCCCTCCAAACACTTACCTAATGGCACAAACACGGCTGGTGCTGGTGCTGGTGCTGGTGGTGGTTGGCAAAGAGCAGAAGAGGCTGCAAAGAAATGGAAAAAAACACATAAGAAAACGCATATGGGCACAAATCACACGAGGCCCTCTAAACACTTACCTAATGGCACAAACACGGCTGGTGCTGGTGCTGGTGGTGGTGGTGGTTGGCAAAGAGCAGAAGAGGCTGCAAAGAAATGGAAAAAAACACATAAGAAAACGCATATGGTCAAACATCACACGAGGCCCTCCAAACACTTACCTAATGGCACAAACAGACTTGGTGGGGGTGGTGGTGTAATCTTTTAGAGGCCAAAGGAGGCTGCAAACATTAAACAAACATGAGAAATCGCATGACCTACATACGTGCATATAATAAATTACAGTTATCAGGAAAGCAAAAATGGTGTCTTTGGAAGCTGGGAAGGTAAGGGGGCAGGTTTAGATGCCAAATCTAGACTGCACACCTTTAACAAACATGAGAAAACACATGTCAAAAACACATGCACATGGGGCCAACTGCCAATGATTAAAAGACACTTGAGGGGTTCCCAAGCTATTGTGGGTTGGAGGGGATTCACCATAGACAACTTAAGCACACCCAAGATAAGTACAAATTCTCTCCTTCAGTAAACAATAACGGTGAGCAAGAACACACAAACAGACAGATCTAGATATATAAATATATATATATATATATATATATATATATATATATATATAGAGAGAGAGAGAGAGAGAGAGAGAGAGAGAGAGAGAGAGAGAATTTGTTGTTTTTTTTTGGGAGAGAGAGATACAATTGTCTTACCTCCAGATAATGTAGGTTGTGGGTCACAGGGTCTTGCTAGCACATAAGAAACATTGATCTATAACATCCAGCAGCCATATTGGCCATGTGCTCCTTTTATAGCTGGCTCACAGGTGTGATAATTAGCGGCCGTTTCTATATATATCTGCGCATTCGCGAATTTGCGCGTTCAAAATGGAGGACGATATCCCAGACGCATTAGATGGTGCAATGTTGGCATTCATCGGTGCCTTGTTTGAGGAGGCCCTAGCACAGGAGGCAGCAGAAGGTGGGGAAGCTGCAGCAGCAGCAGCAGCAGCACCTCCAGCAGCACCACCTCCAGCAGCACCTCCAGTCCGTGTGCCCTTACCTCGCCAGCCACGCATTTTTGCTCCAAGGATCTATTTGGACAAGCTGCAGGATTCTGATGTCAGGAGGAAATTCCGGCTCGAGCGAGGAACTATTCTCCACCTCTACCAGCTCATAGCAGACAAAATTGACCCGGACACACAGCGCGGCCATGCGGTGCCCGGCATGGCCAGATTGCTGGCCACTTTGTATATTTTAGGGCGTGGCAGCTTCCAAGCCACTTCGGGAAGTATCATGGGCATTAGCCAGCCCACAGTTTCAAGGGTGTTCATGTTGGTCATTAATGCCCTAGTCGATATAGTGCCCAATTTTATCCACTGGCCACAGAATGAAAATGAGTGGAATGAAGTCAAGTTGGGTTTCTACCTGCGGGCACACATGCCGCAAATACTAGGGGCAATCTATGGCACCCACATAGCCATTAGGCCACCAAGGAGCCACGAAATTGAGTACCGGAACCGCAAGCAGTACCACTCCGTGAACGTCCAATTAGTTTGTGACGCCAAACAGCGCATCATGAGTGTCAAC
The DNA here is from genome assembly GCF_965119305.1 of Pelophylax lessonae. Classification (NCBI taxonomy): domain Eukaryota; kingdom Metazoa; phylum Chordata; class Amphibia; order Anura; family Ranidae; genus Pelophylax; species Pelophylax lessonae. Next base: position 489,966,305 of record NC_138770.1, read on the forward strand.
ACTGGTCACCCAGGGTCGTGCCATGATTCCAGTATGTTAAGAACCAGTACTCTGTACGAGGCGTTTGAAAGTGGCCAAATGCCCCAAGGGTGGCTTATTGGTAAAGTATTTTGTCTTAACAACATAAACTGTAAGATTACATAGACATAGGAATAAGCTACATCGGTGTACACCCTGATTTAAGCAAAGCCTACCTAAAATGGATGTGTTAGGAGTTGGCAGGCTGTTCACACACAACCAGATCAGCAGCTTAGCAGCTCACAAAAGAAAGATTTCCAAAGTTGTCTTTGAGTCCAATGAAGGTGGTTAACCAATGTGTAAATGGTGTCCTCTAGCCACCCAAACAAAACCTACAAATGATTCCAATGGTATTGCCATATCCCCAAAGTACTTTGCATAAGTGAGTCAATATTGGTTTCCTCACTCTAGTTGCAGAAATATTCCAGAAGTAATACCTAGGCTAATGTAATAGGAACAAAATAGGGGCCAAGTTGGAACTTGCAAGAGAAACACACCACTTTGTGTGTCCTTTTTCCCATTTGTATTAGTGATTTAGGCAGTTATACAGAGTTGAGATGTTTCATATGAGTTTTTGCAAACAGACGAGCAGGTTGTTTAGTAAAATGCATAATTGTCTCCCATTTTGAGGAGTCATCTAAAGTCACATGATATGAAGAACTAATGTATATTTTTCTTATTTTTCAGGGGATGCTGGTTACCCGCAGCTGACGTGGCTGATGGCTCCAATCAGGTACCCCCAGGGCCAAGCAGAAATGAATTACAACAGGGCCTTGCGGAGAAGCCGGAGTATCATCGAGTTGACCATAGGTCTTCTCAAATCCCGGTTTCTCTGCTTGGCCCGGCCTGGGGGTGAACTCCTGTACTCTCCTACAAAGGCTTCCAAGATCATCCTGGCGTGCTGCGTGTTGCACAACATGTGCGTTGCCCGGGATGAATCTTGGGAGCTGACGGAGGAGAGGGAGCCAGAGGTCCGTCAGCCGGCGGCCCCCAGGCGGCGGAGCACCGCTGCAGGTATGGCCACCCGGAATACCCTGGTTGCTAGCCACTTTACATGTAAGTACTGTAACCGGTCAAGATAGGGCATGTGTATTAATTAGCTAGTTAGCAGAGGTGCCACTCACAGGGAGACAGAGGGTCATTATCATCTGCCAATGACACTTGCCATTGTAGATAAAGTGTAGTCAACATTGGTAAAATTGTGTTACTTGAGCAAAAACATGCACCTCTAACCATAAACATGTTGGTATTGTGAATAGTGGAAAGGGCTGAGAAGAGCTGGCAGGTGTTTATTTGTGTCTATGCCACCTGTGTAGTTATTGATAACATGAACGGCTGCTTGGTATCTTATGGTGTTCTAATTTTCCAGAACGTCAACATCTTGGAATCATGGCATGTACCATGAGAAGCCTGTGGTGATGGGCTGTCTGGCGTCACAGGTGTGTATTCAAATGTTTACATTAATGATTTCTGGTTTGTGTAAGTTGGCAGAAAATGTGTTATTTCACTCGTGATGTCGAAATTAAATGAAGTTCAGAATGAAGCAAACAGGCATTAAGATGTGATTTTCATAATGAAATGTCTTATCCTTTGTTTTATTTTTCCAGGAGTGGTACTGCTTGCGGTTGTAGGTGGTAGAAACCCACCTTGATGGACTCCACTCATCTTCTTTTGTGGTCAGTGGATATTTGGTAAGGCACATGGCCAAAAGCAGCATTGATGACCAACATGAACACCCTGGAACTTCCAAAGTGGCTTGGAAGCTGACCAGCAACCTGGCCATGCCTGTCCCCTATGAGCTGGTAGAGGTGCAGAATGGATTCTGAACTCTGCCTGAAGTTGTGGAAGACATCAGGATCCCGTAGCCATGGAGCAAAGATCGTGGGCTGGCGCTGTAAAGGCACACGGACTGGAGAGTGACAATATCTTGCTGCATCCCTCCTTATGCTGTCAGAATAAATAAAGACTTTAGAATTGAACATGTGTTTTTTGTTTTGTGTGGGTGCCTACAGACAAAAGGGCCATACACACTGTAAGATTTAGAGAAGACTTTATCCTTCAGATTGACATTTTCTATGTAGTGCAAGGGCCTGTATCACGTACCTGGTGGAGACCAATCTGTAGAGGGAGCTTCTCTTGCACCTCCTGTCCAACACCCCTGATAGAGATGACAGGCGGTGTAGGACACAGAGTGGCACGAGGGCCGGTATAGCAGGTGATGTCTTGGCAGAAGACTGATGGCTGTGGATCACCGGATGAACACCTGGAACTGGAACTCGGTGATGCTGGATGAGAAGGCAGGAGCGAAGTCGGAACACAAGCCAAGGAGTTGTCAACAGCCAGACAGCACGGGTACAGGAACGTGAGGCAAAAGCGGAGTCAGGATACAGGCCGAAGTCGGTACACAGTCTGGCAGCAAGGTACAAAGGCATAAGGCAAGGCAGGGTCAAACACAGGCTGAGGTCACAGGTAGGCAGGCAGGAATCCAAGGAGAGTCAAAGGCAAGCCGGGTCAGTATAACGGGAAATCCACAAGCAGGTCAGGGCACAGGTAGACAGGAACACAAGCTGAAAGACCACTCAGCAATGTGCTCCTGTCACCGCTTGGTATAAATAGGCCGTTTGGCGCCAATTGCGTGCGCACGTTGCGTACGCACGTTCGCGCCTTCGCGCATTGGCGCATGCGCATTCGCACATTCCTTCCCGTGTGCCTGGGCATGCGCACTGAGCGTCTCTTACATTGCCCCCCCCCAATGGGCGGCCTCCGGATGCCCATCTGCAACATCTTCTCAGGATGAAACTGAAAAAAGGTTTGTATTAGATCCGTAGCATGGAGGTTGGCTTCTGGTTCCCATGAATTTTCTTCCGGGCCATAGCCCTTCCATTTAATCAGGTACTGGACAGTACCTCCTCTTTTCCTACAGTCCAATATTGCTTCAACCTCATATTCTTCGTTGCCATCAATAATTTCAGGCGGGGGTGGATCCGACTCACGGTCAGGAAATGGATTGGGTCTGGTAGGCTTCAGTAAGGACACATGGAAGACAGGGTGAATTTTGTATGTTTCCGGGAGTGAAAGTTCGTAGGCAGCAGGATTGATCTGTCTCTTAATAGAGAATGGACCGATATATCTAGGTCCCAATTTTTTAGATGGACATGACAGTTTCAAATTAATGGTGGATAACCAAACCTTGTCTCCCGGTCTGAGGTTCAGATCTCCCCTTCTTTTCCTATCAAAAATTTTTTTGTTGTCTTGCTGTGCTTTGACAATGGCGTCTTGCAATAGCTTGTTGTTGGTTTGCAAAAATGTGGCTCTTTCCTGGACTGCAGGAACCGAGGAATCAGGCATCACATCAGGTATAAAAGCTGGGAAGTACCCATAGTTTGCAAAAAACGGGGCTTGACCCGTGGCCGAATGCACTGCGTCATTATATGCAAACTCTGCCAGGGGTAAAAGTGATGCCCAGTCATCCTGTGAGAATGAAGAAAAACACCGGAGATACTGCTCCAGGGTCTGGTTTGTACGCTCCATTTGCCCGTTCGTTTGTGGATGATAGGCAGAGGAAAAGTACGTGTCGATTTTCAAAGTTCTGCAGAGGTCTCTCCAGAATCTGGAAGTAAATTGCACCCCCCGGTCTGAGGTGATGTTGCTAGGTACCCCGTGGAGCCGAACCACTTCCTTGATAAAAGTTTGGGCGGTTTCCATTGCTGAGGGAGTTCCTGACATAGGGATAAAGTGGGCCATCTTTGTTAATCTGTCGACCACCACAAAGATGGTCATGAATCCTTCAGAAGGAAGAAGCTCATCTGCGGAATTCAGCGACATAGTCCTCAGCAGGGCGGCGGCCTTGTTGTAACGTATGTAGGGTTGCTTCGGCTGTAACAGATCGCTGGGGGTCGTCATAAAGCTGCGCCATTGCTTCGAAGAATGATGAGATGGTGTTCAGGGCTATACTATTTTGTTCCAGCAGACGGTGGGCCCAGGATTGCGGCTCTCCGAGAAGTAGAGAGATCACGAACCCCACCTTGGTGGATTCAAGTGAGAAAGTCCGTGGCTGCAGGGCAAAGTATAGCTCACAAGAATTCCTGAAAGCCCGGAATTTGTGTCGGTCACCCGAAAATCGTTCTGGAGCAGGTACCCGAGGTTCTGGTGGTGGCAAAACCACTGCAGGTGTAGATAGAGCCCGTTCGGGCACGGAGGACCCAGGTGGCGGGGTTGCCGGGATAGAAGCCATGGATTGGATGCGACCCTCTAATTGGAAGTAGCCCTCTTGCAAGGATTTGACTGCTTGGGTAAGCGAAGCAAGTTGCTGGCATAATGTCTCTAGAGGTGAAGCCCCTCTCTCGGTCTCCGACATCTGGCTGAGTGGTACTATCACGTACCTGGTGGAGACCAAGCTGTAGAGGGGGCTTCTCTTGCACCTCCTGTCCAACACCCCTGATAGAGATGACAGGCGGTGTAGGACACAGAGTGGCACGAGGGCCGGTATAGCAGGTGATGTCTTGGCAGAAGACTGATGGCTGTGGATCACCGGATGAACACCTGGAACTGGAACTCAGTGATGCTGGATGAGAAGGCAGGAGCGAAGTCGGAACACAAGCCAAGGAGTTGTCAACAGCCGGACAGCACGGGTACAGGAACGTGAGGCAAAAGCGGAGTCAGGATACAGGCCGAAGTCGGTACACAGTATGGCAGCAAGGTACAAAGGCATAAGGCAAGGCAGGGTCAAACACAGGCTGAGGTCACAGGTAGGCAGGCAGGAATCCAAGGAGAGTCAAAGGCAAGCCGGGTCAGTATAACGGGAAATCCACAAGCAGGTCAGGGCACAGGTAGACAGGAACACAAGCTGAAAGACCACTCAGCAATGTGCTCCTGTCACCGCTTGGTATAAATAGGCCGTTTGGCGCCAATTGCGTGCGCACGTTGCGTACGCACGTTCGCGCCTTCGCGCATTCGCGCGTTCGCGCATTGGCGCATGCGCATTCGCACATTCCTTCCCGTGTGCCTGGGCATGCGCACTGAGCGTCTCTTACAGCCTGCCTGATTGCATCCAAATCGAAAGTGTTGAGGTTTGACCTCATATTATATGGTTTGGTTAAGTCTACAGGAAAAAGTCTTGAAAAATTCTTAGTGTATGGCCCATTAAGCTGCCAAGGCCGGAGCTTTGCACTTTGCATGCTGCTTGTACTGGTGATGTGAGGGGTTGTAATGTAGAGTAGGGATGTGACAGTGTTGTGTTGAGGTGTGAGGCAAATGTAGTGTTGGACTATGAGGGTCTGTGTTGTTGAAATATGGAGAGAGTCCAATATCAGACACCTATGTTTATTGGTCAAGAAATTGTAAGAACCATGGTAAATATGTAAAGAATTGCATCTCGAGAAAACTAGGACCACACTCATAAAATCAAAATTGTGTTGTTTCCATTAATGTGCTTGAAATTTGGGTAGGACACCCCCCCCCCCCTCCACCCCCCCCCCCCCCCCCCCAAATTCAAGATAGTTTAAAAAAACTGTAAAAAAAATGAGAGTGAAAAGAGATCCCAAGTGTAGTGATTGTTGGGATTTGAACCCATGACGTTGTTAACTGCAGTGAAGTTGCAAAGCACTTAGCTATTGTACAGAATAAAGCTGTATGGTGGAAAAAAAGGAGTGTGTTAAGGCTAAAAAGCACATATAGCTAAAGAACTAAACATTGTATGGAATCTGGGAAGAAGACCATGGTAAAATTGTGAGGTTTCATCCTGCCCTGAAGTAGTGTAGGGGTTTGGTCACTTGCCTTTGCTACTTTCAATCATAAGATTGATTCGACACACAGACAAGATCATAAAACCACTTAAAATGCTGTAAGTTTGCAAGCGCTTCTGAGTGTAACATTATTTAGCAATATATATGATGTAATCCGTTACATTTTAGAAATATAAACAAAAAAAAAAATAAAAATGTTAGGTGGAGATGGTAAACCTCGAACCTACAGCAGAGGGAGATGAATTACAGACATGATGTGTGCACTAATCCACTAGCCCACATCGCTATGTGAAACTGCTATAAGCACGAAGACATAAGTTTGCGAATTTGCGAAGCCGCGATCGTAAGTGAATACAGCTGATGGCGGAATTCATTATTGCTGTTTCACTAGCCAATTCGCCGCAGCGCAAGTTAATTGATTTGAAAGCGGAGAAACTGAAACACGTCACAGATGTTTGAAGCTGCAGTTTCTTTAAATCCGGCCCTGTGTATTCCACTGGCCCCTGAATGAGTCGTTACTTAGCAACCCTGCACTTTGCTCCTCAATGGAGAAAGAAATTCTTGATTATTTCCAAACTAATGATGTTGGAAATTTCTCCTGAGACGCTCTGGGCAGCCCACAAGGCCGTCACATGTGGTAAATTCATACAGGTCACCGCCAAACTAAAACGGGAAAGAAGAGAGGAAATAGTTGGAAAAGGAGTTTCATGAGCTATCTAGGAAACATAGACATAACCCTAATCCCAAATCCCGCACAGCTTGAAGTGAGTCAATTGTCCCTAAATTTGGCCCTTACCACCCAGGCTGAATCTTGGGTGGTCGGGAGCACAGTTCTACTTTCATAGTGACAAAATAGGCCCCAGATTGGCTGCCAAATTCACGCCTCGTCCCCAGCCCTTCGCTTTCCCAAAAATATGTTCCTCCATTGGAACTCTAACACAGAATCCTCAAAAAATGATGGAGAAATTCAGTGCCTTTTACTCTAAACTTTATAAGACCAACACAGGTACCTCGCGATCCAACATGCCAAATTTCCTGGACGATATCCCCTTACCCAAACTTAATAAAGACCACCGGGCTTGTCTAGTCCTTGATCACTCCTAGTTCTGGAAGTGATCAAGAATCTAAAGAAAGGTTCGGCCCCAGGCCCTAACGAGTTCTCGTCTTGCTATTACAAGATGTTTGGAACTTCACTTTCTCTGTATCTGACTCAGTTCTTTAATTCGCTTAGGATTGGGGCTAACTTAGATGCCGCAGCTAACACAGCCTACATTTCAGCTATTCCCAAACTAGGGAATTCGGATGTTGCAAACTATAGGCCTATTTCTCTGATTAACAACGATATTAAAATTTTTACCAAAATGCTAGCTAATAGGCTCTCTGACTTCATAGGAACCGATATACAAAAGGACCAGGTGGGCTTTATTTCAGGGATCGGATCAGATACGCAGGACGATAGTTATCATATCTCCTATTGAAAGCTAATTGGGATGGAGGGGTTGCCCAGGCAGGATACCTGCTCTTAGTAGACCTTCAAAAGGCATTTCACATGGTTAAATGGCCTTACCTAAAATATGTAAAACTGTGTTGCGCAGGCTAAAAATCTAAAATATCCTCAATACATAAATACTGGTGCAAGTACAATCTATTACTTAAATGATCCTCAAAAAATATATATAAACAGTTGTTTGTGCAAATACGATCGGGTGAATCGCCACTATCCCTCCTCAATAAAGGTCTGGTATATAAATAATGATCAATATAAATCGTGATTGGTGAATCTAAAAAAATATAATAAAATATGGTCACAACCAATCCTAAAAAAAATTTTTTTGGTGAAGTGCAAAGTGCAAGTGCTGCACAAAATATCTCAATATGTAAACCAACGTAATAGGCAATTAAAAGAGCTTCATACATTGATCCTCCAAAAACGTGCAAAGTACATATGTAAAACAATTAATAATATAGTGTCCAGAAATGGAATAAAAGCAAAGAAAAATATTGATTTAGTGTCCGTTAATAGAAAATAAAAAATCAAGTCCGTGTCTGACTTAGTGCAAATAACAAATCCTTGCTGTGATCAAAACCACCAGCGGGTGGCAGGTGCTCCCCGAAATAGTGAGTGACCTGAGTGTCACAGATCCTGATATCACTATGCACCCCCTTGTGAGTGGGCGCTCACCTTAGTAAAGATCAATATAGACTCATCAATCGGGGGTCTTTCACAGGGATAGCCCTTTCTGGTCCCAGCAATTCAATGGTCCGTGGCTTAGAAAGAATGCCCTTATACTGCAAATCACTCCATCCACATCCTGACACTCCAAACATCAGTGTCACCGTATAGTATGCAAAAGAAAAATCTCCAATAGTGCTTATACCATGAAGAGGAATTTCACCTTTCAGTGTGACAACGACCAATAGAATACCTTCAAATTAACTTCAATTTAACAAAACAAGTCTCCAAACTGAGCCAGAACAGACAGAGATTTATATCCAAGTCACCTTATCACATTGTCACTTTTTCCATCTTATATCACCGCACACATGGGTCTACAACCCATAAGCACCTTATCATTCATGTTCATTCATGAAATTTTGTGTTTTTGTTTTTTTGTTTTTGAATAAATCGTGATATTTTACCTATCCTTGTTATACTATTACCTACTTAGCCCATAAAGTCCCATACCTTGGCCTGAGGTACCAAAACCTTTTCAGAATAGGGAAATATTACAAAGCTGCTCAATTGGCCCAGTTCGCAATCATTTACTCCCCGGGAAATAGAGTGGATATTGAAAGGCAATCTATCCCTAACCACACAATAAATAGCTTATCTCGCGTGGACATCCTACAAGCAAAGGCACCTGATTATGTCCCCTACACTTTCTCATTCTATGACCCTCTGCGACTCACTTTTTAAAATTTCCTTCCCTAGTATCGACTTACAGACCCCTGGCAAATTTATTCAATAACCCACTTTTCCCTCCAGGACAGAATATTAAAGCTTTCCAATGGTGGACGAACAAAGGGATGTTCAGGATTGGACACTTTCTCTCCTCCCAAGGCCCGTTAACAGCCAGTCATTGTACCAGCAAACTGGGCATGCCCTAATCTGAAATTTAGACTACATCAAATCAGGCACTTTATTTCCTCACTCTTAAATGATACATCTACCCAACCCGGTATCATGACCTATGAACAATGGCGCTCCCAAATCCATGTCCAGAGGAGCAGGGCCGGATTAAGAGCATCATGGTCTTGGTGCTGAGGATTTTGAAGGGCCTTAAGGGCCGTGCTTTGGCATGCACCCAGAGGAGGAAGGGTGCAGCCATGCATGCCTAATTCAACATGGGATGCTGTCTCTGAAGCCCATAAACACATCCATGCATCGGCAACTGTCCCTCCTTGTCAGGCCTTCGCGCTGTGTGGGGAGGTTCTGAGGGTGCTGCCCGGGGAAGCGAGCATAGAAGCCAGACTTCTGTGTTTACAAGTGACAGAAGAGCGGTCACAGTGAATATGGCCAACCCGGGGCCTATATAAAAGGTAGGGGCCTGGAGCTGCAGCTCCAATAGCCCCTACGTTAATCTGGCCCTGCAGAGGAGTGGTATTTCCTTGATTTATGCAGCACTGACAAGTACCCCCTAAAAACCTCATTATGCACTGATATGGGAAAGGGACTTAGCCCTAAAATGGGAAGCTGACACATGGTATAATCTCTTTAAAAAATCTTTCAAGGGTATATTGAATACGTCACTAATGGACAAAAATTCAGCCCAGCGCTCACTCCGAATGGGAAGACTGGCGTGCTGCTCTCCTCAGGCAGGGAACTCCAATACGGGTACATAGAAAAGAAAGAAAGAGGAGGCGCAAACACCTAGTGCATTACCCGTGGTCAATTTGCAAATTGTTTAATAAAAAAATGCCAAATGCATACTCACAGACGTAGAGATAAAAACATGTTATAAGAATCCACCATGTGTGAACTGGGACACGTCCTTCAGTCAGGACCGCTAACGCGTTTCGGGGGTCAGGCCCCCTTCCTCAGAGCTCTCTACGTCTGTGAGTATGCATTTGGCATTTTTTTATTAAACAATTTGCAAATTGACCACGGGTAATGCACTAGGTGTTTGCGCCTCCTCTTTCTTTCTTTTCTACGTCACTAATGGAAGCTAATGTTAAAATATTCACCCGTTGGTATCTTATTCCAACACATGTAGCTAAAATGTTCCTAGGACACTCTACGTTGTGTTTTCCATGAATGTGGACACCTGGGCACCCTCCTTCATGTTTGGTGGGAATGCCCAAGTATCAGGGGATTTTGTAATAAACTTTTCAGAATGATGCGCAAGGTCACTGGTTTAGCTATACCTAAAACACCTGAAGTTGCTCTGCTAAATAGCAAAACTGGTGCATTTCATGTTGCTGGCCACTAAAGTGTCCTTAGCACAAGCATGGAAACAACCTTTGGTTTCCTTGATGGCAGCAAAATGTAAAATTTCATGGATTATGGCACAGCAAAAGGTATTCAGTATGTTCTTAGCAAAGCACAATGATTTTGAGATGGTGTGGGAACCCTGGTGCTCATACATTCACCAACCACTGTGATACAAGCTGTAACGTTGCATTCTTTGCATCCTCCCGGTGTTTGTTCTCTCTACCTCTTTCCCCATGCTTTTCCTTTCTCCCCTTCTACTCTCCTCTATTCATGCTTTTTACCTATCATTGCAATATCTAGGCCATATTATGAAGAATTGCTGCAAGCTTTTGTGCTACTATGTTTTAGGTCTTCCTCATCAAGTTCTCCTGTTACAACATCTGGTCGTGATATCCAACATAAAAGGACAGTTAGCCTTGTAGACGGTGCAGTATAGTGATGGACGAACATCGGCCGGGGCGGTTCGCGAACGTCAGCCGCACATTTTTTCAAAAGTCCGCGAACCGCAAGTTCGCGGCAGGCCCCATTGACTTTAATGGGAGGCAAATTTAAAAACCTTTAGGTCATATTTGCAGCCACAAAAGAGGTACTAGATGTGCACAAATAGTCCCAGCACATGGACAATGTCATAACAGAAGTATTTACAGCAAAAGCATTTTTTTTTTCATAAATCAGCCAGAATTGACAGCAGCCGGTAAATACATGGCAAATACATATAGGGTCCATTCACACATCTGTAAAATGGGTCCGCATCCATTCCACAATTTGGCGGAACTTTTACAGACCCGTTGATTTTCAATTCCAGTCTGAAAAATTAGGCATTCACAGGATAAAGTAAGTGTCGGCCATTCCAGGCCCTAAAATTTAGCCCACATGCATTTACCTGACAGCTAAGAACATTGTATTCTGTGGCTGAAGGTACATTAGGCATTCACAGGATACAGAATTAAGTGTCTGCCATTCAAGGCCCCAAAAATTAGCCCACATGCATTTACCTGACAGCAAAGAACGTAGTATTCAGTGGCTGAAGGTACATTAGGCATTCACAGGATACAGAAGTAAGTGTCGGCCAGTATTGGCCCCAAAAATTAGCCCACATGGGTTTATTTGACAGCTAAGAACGTAGTATTTGGTGGCTGGAGGTACATTAGGCATTCACAGGATACAGAAGTAAGTGTTGGCCTGTATAGGCCCCAAAAATTAGCCCACATGGTTTACCTGACAGCTAAGAACGTAGTATTTGGTGGCTGGAGGTACATTAGGCATTCACAGGATACAGAAGTAAGTGTCGGCCAGTATAGGCCCCAAAAATTAGCCCACATGGGTTTACCTGACAGCTAAGAACGTTGTATTCTGTGGCTGAAGGTACATTAGGCATTCACAGGATACAGAAGTAAGTGTCGGCCTGTATAGGCCCCAAAAAAATAAGCCCACATGGGTTTACCTGACAGCTAAGAATGTAGTATTTGGTGGCTGGAGGTACATCAGGCATTCACAGGATACAGAAGTAAGTTTCGGCCAGTATTGGCCCCAAAAATTAGCCCACATGGGTTTACCTGACAGCTAAGAACGTAGTATTCTGTGGCTGAAGGTACATTAGCCATTCACAGGGTACAGAAGTAAGTGTCGGCCAGTATAGGCCCAAAAAATTAGCCCACATGGGTTTACCTGACAGCTAAGAACGTAGTATTCTGTGGCTGAAGGTACATTAAGCATTCACAGGCTACAGAAGTAAGTGTCCGCCAGTATAGGCCCCAAAAATTAACTCACATGGGTTTTCTTGACAGCTAAGAACGTAGTATTTGGTGGCTGTAGGTACATTAGGCATTTACAGGATACAAAAGTAAGTGTCGGCCTGTATAGGCCCCAAAAATTAGCCCACATGGGTTTACTTGACAGCAAAGAACGTAGTATTTGGTGACTGGATTTACATTAGGCATTCACAGGATACAGAAGTAAGTGTCGGCCAGTATAGGTCCCTGAAAATTAGTCCACATGGGTTTACCTGACAGCAAATAAAGTTGTATTCTGTGGCTGGAGGTACATGAGGCAGTCACAGAAAAAAATAATTGTCGGCCCTGAAAGGCCCCAAAAATTTGCCATTCAATGGACATGAAATGCCTTTTATGCCGCTGTATTTAGCGAAGACAAGGACCAGGAATTTTTGTGGGTGGATATCTGTCGATCTGGCAGATATTTGTGGTCTGGCATGGGGAATTTCAATAAAACATGGTCTACTGGTCACATGTGTTGAATTCCCCAGAGATCCATGCCTCATTCATTTTTATAAATGTGAGGTAGTCTACACTGTCATGAGCTAGGCGAGTGCGCTTATCGGTCACGATCCCCCCTGCTGCACTGAACGTCCTTTCGGACAGGACACTGGACAGGGGGCAAGCCAACATTTCCATTGCAAATTGTGCAAGCTCTGGCCAGAGGTCAAGCCTGCCCACCCAGTAGTCCAGGGGTTCATCACTCCTCAGAGCGTCCACATCGGCCATTAACCCGATGTAGTCGGACACCTGTCGATCTAGGCGTTCCGTGATGCTGGATCCGGAGTACAGCTGTCGATGGTTCGGCTGAAAGAAGGATCTCATATCTGAAGTGACAAAGACATCTTCAAACCGCCCTCTTCTTGCAGGCGCTGTTGGATTGCTACCTGCAACTGTCTCTCTGTGACTCGAAAATTCCTCTGCCAGCGCACGCAAAAGCAGAATGCAGCATTTCCCGCAGCAAGGGCTGGAAGTGCTGCATTCTGACCGCCCTCTGTGATTATGGTAACATTTCCGCCATTTTTTGTTTGTACCGGGGGTCTAGTACGTTATGCTTTTTATATGGGGTCCCCCTTAAAACACTGGAGCATGAAGGCCCCCATTCGCACTAAACTGGAAGCGGTGTAGTGGCCTGCTTCCAGCTCATCATCCAGGATAATGTTGTCCTCGTTCTCCTCCCCCCATCCACGGATAACACCAGGGATCCCAGAAAGGTTTAAAGCATGCTCTTCTTGCGCCTCCTCATCCCCCCCAGCACCATCCTCCTCTTACTCCTCTTCAGATTCCTGCTGTTGACTTGTCTCAGATGGAGTAGCACCCACTGGGAATTCATCCAACATTGCAACTTCCTCATCTTCCTGCTCCTGCTCCTCGACGGCTTGATCAATGACACGACACAATGCACGCTCCAGAAATAAGGTACGATGTCACTGACGGCGCCCTGGCCGTGACTGACCAGTTTGGTGATCTCATCGAATGGCCGCAGAAGTCTGCATGCATCCCCCATGAGCAGCCACTGGCGAGGTGAAAAAAACCCAAGCTCCCCAGAACCTGTCCTGCCACAGAGTTCGTACAGGTAGTCGTTAACTGCACGTTTCTGCTGGAGCAGCCTATCAAGCATATGCAACGTTGAGTTCCATTGTGTCGGGCAGTCACAAATAAGACGCCTGACGGGCAGGTTGTGTCATCGCTGAATGTCAGCAAGGCGAGCCATGGCTGTGTAAGATCTTCTGAAATGGCCCGAGATTTTCCTGGCCTGCCGCAAAACTTTCTGGACCCCAGGGTATTTGGCAATGAATCGCTGCACCACCAAGTTCAGGACGTGTGCCATGAATGACACGTGTGTTATTTTGCCCTGTTTCAGCACGCTTAGCAGATTGGCACCGTTGTCGCAAACCACTTTACCAACTGTCAAATTCAGCAGTGTCAGCCACTGATCTGCCTGTGAACGCAAAGCTGGAAGGAGTGCAGGACCAGTGTGGCTCTTGGCTTCCAGGCACAACAGACGCAGCACAGCATGGCAACGTCTCACCTGGCATGTGGAATAGGTTCTGGGGATCTTGGGCGGCGCAGCGGAAGAGACGGTAGCAGTGGAAAAGGAGGAGTCAGCCGAGGAGGAGAGGGAGGATGGAGGAGGAGAAGAAGAGGCAGGTCTGCATGTAATCCGTGGCAGTACAACCAAATCTACACGGGTGCCACAGGTTAAATGCTTGATGACCGTCAGAAGGTTCACCCAGTGGGCAGTAAAAGTGATATACCTTCCCTGCCCGTGTTTGCTAGACCATGTGTCTGTGGTCAGATGTATCTTGGCACCAACACAGTGTGCCAGAGATATATTCACTTGCCGCTGAACATGGCCATACAGCTCTGGAATGCCCTTCTGGGAGAAATATTTCCTGCCTGGGACCTTCCATTGTGGTGTTCCAATGGCCACAGATTTATGAAAGGCCTCCGAGTCCACCAGTTTATATGGCAGTAGTTGCCGGGCTATCAGTTCCTACAAGCCAGCAGTCAAACGTTGGGCAAGAGGGTTAGCCGGCATCATCATTTTTTTCCGCTCCAACATTTGGGCCACAGAAGCCTGCCTTTTTCCAGAACAATGTGACGACGGCATCATGGAAGGTGGAGAGAGGAGAAGGAGAAGAGGCTGGACGGTGAGAGCCTGGAGTGTGGCTTTGTGGGTTCTGACAGTGTTGCTCCCACTGGGCTCGGTGATGGGAGTTCAGGGGCCTTCTTAAGGCGGTTGTCCCTAGGTGAGTGTTGGGCTTACTGCGACTTATGCGTTGACTGCAAAGGCTGTAGATGGCAACACTGTTGTCAGCAACGGACACATTAAAAAAAGCCCATGTGTCGGCGTCATGGGAGCGCCAGATGTGACTGTACATGGTTCACTCCTGATACATTTGCAGTCTGCTTTGTACCTCTTGTGCAATGCAAGTTCTGCCTGTCCATCTCTCCCTCTGAACTCCCCTCCTCTTCCTCTCTTGTGGGCACCCACATGACATCCATAGACACGTCATCATCCACATCACCTTCCCAAACACTAACAATCGAGATCTCGGAGTAGGCAGCAACAGCGGGGACCAACCTCCCTGGGCTGATCTGGGTTCTGTCGTCAGACTGCTGAGTGGCGGCTGTTGCTACCTCCTCTTCCTGATCCGATGCCAACAATGGCTGCGTATCGCAAATGTCTTGTGATGGTTCGGAAAATAGTTCCAGTGACTCAAGCGGAGGGTATGTGGTGGTGTTTGTGGTGGTGTCTTTGGGGGTGCACACAGCAGAGAGTGAAGAGGGTGCAGATAGAGAGGATGAGGAGAGTGCAGAAAAGGAAGCCACTCAACCAATTCTAGTGCGTCCTTTGACGTAATCGAACGCGCCTTCTGAAACTTCACACTGCTCCTGCCCTACTCCTACCACCCCTGCGTAAGTGTCTGCCTCTTCCTCTGCCTGTCATGTTTTTAAATTACCCTGGGACAAAAGTTTCTAGAGAATCGCAGTATATCTGGAAAAAGGTATATAACACCCCGCTTCAATCTGTGGTATTGGGGGGGCCAAAGGTTTATCACACCAGTTCTACAAATAATTGGCCAGTAACTGTTGTCACTGTGTGTAGCACAGTTAACACAGCAAAAGAGACCAAATTTTTGCAGGACTAAAATACAATCTTAGAAAAGTATACTGTTAAATAACACCCCACTTCAATATGTGATATTGGGGGCCACAGTTTTATCACACCAGTTCTACAAATAATTGGCCAGTAACTGTTGTCACTGTGTGTAACACAGTTAACACAGCAATAGAGGCCAAACTTTTGCAGGACTAAAATACACTCTTAAAAAAGTATAATGTTAAATAACACCCCACTTCAATATGTGGTATTGGGGGGCCACTGGTTTATCACACCAGTTGTTAAAAAAATGGCCAGTGAGTTTGGCACTGTGTGTATCAGAGTTAACAACGCAAAAGAGGCAATATTGTTGCAGGACACAAATACACTTATGAAAGTATACTCAGATAACACCCCACTTCAATATGTGGTATTGGGGGGCCACTGGTTTATCACACCAGTTGTTCAAAAAATTGGCCAGTGAGTTTGGCACTGTGTGTATCAGAGTTAACACAGCAAAAGAGGCAATATTGTTGCAGGACAAAAATACACTTATGAAAGTATACTCACATGACACCCCACTTCAATATGTGGTATTGGGGGCCACTGGTTTATCACACCAGTTGTTCAAAAAATTGGCCAGGGAGTTTGGCACTGTGTGTATCAGAGTTAACACAGCAAAAGAGGCAATATTGTTCCAGGACACAAATACACTTATGAAAGTATACTCAGATAACACCCCACTTCAATATGTGGTATTGGGGGGCCACTGGTTTATCACACCAGTTGTTCAAAAAATTGGCCAGTGCATTTGGCACTGTGTGTATTAGACTTAATGAAGCAAAAGAGGCAATATTGCTGCAGGACACAAATACACTTAGGAAAGTATACTCAGATAACACCTCGCTTCAATCTGTGGTATTGGGGGGCCACAGGTCTATTACACCAGTTCTACAAATAATTGGCCAGTAACTGTTGTCACTGTATGTAGCAGAGTTAACACAGCAAAAGAGGCCACATTTTTGCAGGACTAAAATACACTCTTAGAAAAGTATACTGTTAAATAACACCCACTTCAATATGTGGTATTGGGGGGCCACTGGTTTATCATACCAGTTGTTAAAAAAATTGGCCAGGGAGTTTGGCACTGTGTGTATCAGAGTTAACACAGCAAAAGAGGCAATATTGTTGCAGGACACAAATACACTTGTAAAAGTATGCTCAAATAACACCCCACTCCAATATGTGGTATTGGGGGGGGGGGGCACTGGTTTATCACACCAGTTGTTCAAAAAATTGGCCAGTGAGTTTGGCACTGTGTGTATCAGAGTTAACGCAGCAAAAGAGGCAATATTTTTGCAGGACACAAATACACTTAGGAAAGTATACTCAGATGACACCCCACTTCAATATGTGGTATTGGGGGGCCACTGGTTTATCACACCAGTTGTTCAAAAAATTGGCCAGGGAGTTTGGCACTGTGTGTATCAGACACTTAACACAGCAAAAGAGGCAATATTGTTGCAGGACACACTTGTAAAAGTATATTCAGATATCACCCCACTTCAATATGTGGTATTGGGGGCCACTGGTCTATCACACTAGTTATAATACATTAAAAGTGCTTTTGTCACTGTTTGTAGTATTGCTGCAGCAACGCTCAGTCACCACACCAGTCACAATGCTGCACAGTGCACAATACAAATCCACTATAATATGCTTTCTATATTACAAAGTATATTGTACCGTGGATTACACCCCTATATAGTGCACTGCACACCAATACCGAAAAAATTCCAGCCCTTTAAATTACTTTTGTGGACATTAACAGAGTGATTGTGTCACTGCAGATCTGTCCCTAGAGCACACTAGATACCTGTCCCTAAACTGAACAGAAACTGTACACCTATACCAAATCCCAGCCCTTTAAATGACTTTTGTGGACATTAACAGAGAGATTTGTGTCACTGCCAATCTCTAACTGTCCCTAACAGACTGGATACCTGTCCCTAAACTCAAAGGACTTTTGTGGATCTTAACAGAGCTATTTGTGTCTGGCAATCTCTCCTATATGAACACAGCAGACCTTTCCCTTCCCTGACAAAAAGCAGAATGTGAAATGGGCGCCTGCTCTGGTCTATTTATAAGGTAGGGGGCATGTCCATGTGCTGAAATGTTTCAATTGGCTGTCCCGTTCCACCTGACGGCTGTGTCATGGGTCAAAGTTCTCCCCAATGTAAACTAATATGGCCACTGCGAACAACGCCATGTGTTCGCGAAATTGGCGGGTAGCGAACAAGCAAAATTTGCTGCGAACTGACCGCCGGGTGAACCGCAAGGCCATCTCTAGTGCTGAATGCAAATGTGGTTGTTTTAGATAACTGCTAGTGATTTTTGGGCATGATCTTCTCTAGAGCTACAGCTACAGAAGACTAAACCTCTTAGAGGGAGTCGTATCCATTGTGCTATACTGTCCCATGTCCTTTATATGTCCTCACAAACGTCCATGCATGCTCTATTGTCATTATGACCAGCTATTGCCTGTATTAACCGGGCCCTATTTTTGTTATGGATATTGTGATACACTGTGTTTCAATGATGTTTTATAACTTGTTTATGTTCATTTCTTTAATAAATAATTAATGAAAGTAAAATTGCGCATGCCCATGCAGCGTCAACAAACTACGTACATTTTTAAAAGCCGTTACAAGTTACCACTTTAAAGACTTACAGAGGAGGTCTACTGCAAGAATTACTGCCCTTAACCTGACGTTCGCGGTGATACCTCACATGCATGCTGCAATTGCTGTTTTCATATGTTTGCATGTACCTTTGCGCGCAGACAGGGGGTGCTTGAATTTTTTTTTTGTTATTTTTTTTTATTTATTTAGCTTTTTTATTTTAAAACCTTCCCTTTCTTTCTTTTTTTTTTTTTTAATTGTCATTTTAATTGTTATCAAAGAGAATTTAAAAATCCCCTATGATAGCATTCTGTAGTGACAGGTACTCTTTATTTAAAAAATTGGGGTCTATTAGACTCTAGATCTCTCCTCTGCCCTTAAAGCATCTGTCCACATCAAGAGTGGTGTGATGAGATGCTTTCCCAATTTCCCAATTGCGCTGTTTATATCTGGTGAAACTTGAGTCATGAAATGCTCATAGCTTCCGGTATCTTAGTCCATAGAGATGATTGGAGTCATTCTCGCCTCCAATCAGCTCTATGGTCAGATGATGGAACCACCAGGTACAGTCTCGGACTACCCGGTGGGACAGGAGAGCCCGAGAAAACCATGGAAGGCGACGGGAGGGGGAGGCAGGAGGGGGGAGGGTCCCCTCCAAATGCTTGTATAAGCAGTCTATCGGCTAATTATCCGCTAGGATCGCTTTTACATGTAAGCCGACCGCTGGCTGTAAAAATTGATACCATCATGATGCCTAAATCTGCAGGCATCATCCTGGTATGACAACTCAAAGTCCAGCGACGTACCGGTATGTTGCTGGTCCTTGTTGGACATATATTGTAGGGCTATTTTTTTTATGCAGCCTGTGGGCAGAACGAAAAATGAGAACCTAACAGATTCCTCTATTCACATCAATCGATATGGATGAAGAAATCTCTGCCAGAAAATGTGTGGTATGCCCACCATTAGACCTCACAACATCCACCTATTTCTAATGATGGGCATACATGCAATGTTCTTTTTTTTTCATGCAGCCCATGGGCTGAAGGAAAAAAAAAGAACATAGCAGATTCCTCCATTTGCATCAATCGACATGGATGAAGAAATCTCTGCCAAGAAAAGTGTTAAAAAATATATGGCGAAGCATAGGGGAGATCATCTTTCTGTGTCCACCCCCATCCCCTATGTTTGGCAATATATGCTCTTTTTTAACTGCGGTGGTGAAATCACCTCCTACAGCGCTGCCATCATAAATTTCCATATATGCTGAGAGCAACCCTGTACCCCAAAGAAACCACCCCTTGGTTTCTTTGGGGTACAGGAGCTGTTCACGTATGATTTAATCACCTCGCTTGTTCATAAAGCGACACCTTCAGCATTGGACATTTCGTTTTTCTGTTTTGTATTTTATATTGATTATCAGCCTATCTGTACCTTTACTATCAATTTCTGCACCATTTTTCTTCACCCCATTTGCTGTAGGGGTTCACTTTTCAGAGGACGTTTGTCCCACGTTCTTCTTTATTGGATTTATTTCACATATTATTGGTATTTCATCACCTCACACACTTATTGTGATTTACTGCCTAGCGGTTCACTTTTCAGAGGGCACTTATTTGAAATTTCCTCACCATTTGGTATTTTCAACTTTTCCCTTTTTATATTGTGTATTTATTTATTATTTATCATTTAATGTGTTGAGTAAGTGCATTTTTTGACATTTTGCAATATTTTTAGCCATCATTTCTGATTAGGTTTATTTTGGTTCATCCAGCAGGGAAATCTTGCGCTGATTCTTCTTTATATTTTATTTGACTCTTTATGTGTGACACTAAGGAATTAGCGGCAGGGTCCGGGTGCTCCAATTGTACTGTCGTCTCCTCTAAATTCCCCCCTCTATTTCTAGTGGTAGCGCATAGCAGGGGCGGACTGACAACTCATGGGGCCCCCAGGCAATACTAGATCATGGGGCCCCCTGTGTCCCCAGCCACACTCAAGCCACACCCCAGCCTGTCCGTATACATCACCAGCCTGTCCATATACATCCCCAGCCTGTCCGTATACCACCCCAGCCTGTTCGTATACATCCCCAGCCAGTCCGCATACCACCCCAGCCACTCCGCATACCACCCCAGCCTGTCCGAATACCACCCCAGCCTGTCCGTATACCACCCCAGCCTGTCCGCATACCACCCCAGCCTGTCCGCATACATCCCCAGCCTGTCCGTATACCACCCCAGCCTGTCCTTACACATCCCCAGCCTGTCAACATACCACCCCAGCCTGTCCGTATACATCCCCAGCCTGTCCGTTTACATCCCCAGCCTGTCCGTATACCACCCCAGCCTGTCCGTATACATCCCCAGCCTGTCCACATACCACCCCAGCCTGCCCATTTACATCCCCAGCCTGTATGTATACCACCCCAGCCTGTCCGCATACCACCCCAGCCTGTCCGTATACCACCCCAGCCTGTCCGTACACATCCCCAGCCTGTCCGTATACATCCCCAGCCTGTCCGTATACATCCCCAGCCTGTCCGTTTACATCCCCAGCCTGTCCGTTTACATCCCCAGCCTGTCCACATACCACCCCAGCCTGTCCGTATACATTCCCAGCCTGTCCGCATACCACCCCAGCCTGTCCGTATACATCCCCAGCCTGTCCATATACATCCCCAGCCTGTCTGTATACATCCCCAGCCTGTCTGTATACCACCCCAGCCTGTCCGTACACATCCCCAGCCTGTCCACATACCACCCCAGCCTGTCCGTATACATCCCCAGCCTGTCCGGATACCACCCTAGCCTGTCTGTATATCTCCCTAGCCTGTCCGTATACCTCCCTAGCCTGTCAGTATACTACCCCAGCCTGTCTGTATACTACCCTATCCTGTCCGTATACTTCCCTAGCCTGTCCGTATAATTCCCTAGCCTGTCTGTATACCTCCCTAGCTTGTCTGTATACCTGCAGACCATAGCTTGCGTGAGGAAGCGAGCCGGTGTTGCGATTATTTGTCTTCAGTCTGGGCCCAGAAGAGCAGGTGCACGCCCGGCCTGCCCATTTACATCCCCAGCCTGTATGTATACCACCCCAGCCTGTCCACATACCACCCCAGCCTGTCCGTATACCACCCCAGCCTGTCCGTACACATCCCCAGCCTGTCCGTATACATCCCCAGCCTGTCCGTATACATCCCCAGCCTGTCCATATACCACCCCAGCCTGTCCGTTTACATCCCCAGCCTGTCCACATACCACCCCAGCCTGTCTGTATACATTCCCAGCCTGTCCGCATACCACCCCAGCCTGTCCGTATACATCCCCAGCCTGTCCGTATACATCCCCAGCCTGTCTGTATACATCCCCAGCCTGTCTGTATACCACCGCAGCCTGTCCGTACACATCCCCAGCCTGTCCACATACCACCCCAGCCTGTCTGTATACATCCCCAGCCTGTCCGGATACCACCCTAGCCTGTCTGTATATCTCCCTAGCCTGTCCGTATACCTCCCTAGCCTGTCAGTATACTACCCCAGCCTGTCTGTATACTACCCTATCCTGTCTGTATACTACCCTATCCTGTCTGTATACTACCCTATCCTGTCCGTATACTTCCCTAGCCTGTCCGTATAATTCCCTAGCCTGTCTGTATACCTCCCTAGCTTGTCTGTATACCTGCAGACCATAGCTTGCGTGAGGAAGCGAGCCGGTGTTGCGATTATTTGTCTTCAGTCTGGGCCCAGAAGAGCAGGTGCACGCCCGGGGACCACGGCTGAAGAAATAGGTAGAGAGGCGCCACAAAAAATCTTCACCCCTGCCACCGTATACATGGGCAGGGAAAAGGGGGTGAAGTCAGGGGCAGAGCCAATGGGGGGCGGCAAAATGTGGTTTTGCCTAGGGTGTCAAGAATGCTTGCACCAGCCCTGGCTGTGTCCTCAATCTTCTTTCTTTCTTTCTTATTTTCGCTCCAAGGTGAAAGATTAGAGGTCTGTTTAGAACCCAGGTATATCATCAAAGCCTCCCAACTGGGCTGCTAAAAAAGTTGTATATAGTAATAAAAAATAAAATAGTAAAATAAATTGGTAAAAAAAAATAACAAAAATAAAAGACTACTGACCCCATCCACTGCCCTACTGGCACCTTTCACTGCCCTTCTGACACCATCCACTGCCCTACTGACACCCACACCGTCCACTGCCCTAATGACACTGTCCACTGCTCTACTGACACTATCCACTGCTCTACTGACACTATCCACTGCCCTACTGACACCATCCACTGCTCTATTGACACAGTACACTGCTCTACTGACACAGTCCACTGCTCTACTGACACTGTCCACTGCTCTACTGACACTGTCCACTGCTCTACTGACACTGTCCACTGTTCTACTGACACTGCCCTACTGACACAGTGCACTGCCCTACTGACACAGTCCACTTCTCTACTGTCACCGTCCTCTGCCCTACTGACACCATCTACTGCTCTACTGACACTGTCCGTACACTGCTCTACTGACACCGTCCACTGCTCAACTGACACCATCCACTGCTCTACTAACACCGTCCACTGCCCTACTGACACTGTCCACTTCTCTACTGTCACCGTCCTCTGCCCTACTGACACCATTCACTGCTCTACTGACACTGTCCATACACTGCTCTACTGATACTATCCACTGTTCTACTGACACCGTCCACTGCTCAACTGACACCATCCACTTCTCTACTGACACCATCCTCTGCCCTACTGACACCGTCCGTACACTGCTTTACTGATGCTATCTACTGCTCTACTGACTCTGTCGTCTGCTCTACTAACTCTGTCATCTGCTCTACTGACACCATCCTCTGCCCTTCTGACACCATCCACTGTCCTACTGACACCATCCACTGCTCTGTTGACACCGTCCCCTGCCTTACTAACACCATCCACTGCTCTGCTGGCACAGTTCACTGCTCTACTGACACCATCCACTGCTCTGCTGACACCGTCCTCTGCTCTTCTGATACTGTCCATCCACTGCTCTACTGATACCATCCACTGCTCTACTAACTCTGTCGTCTGCTCTATTGACACTATCCACTGCTCTACTGACACCTTCCACTGCCCTACTGACACCTTCCACTGCCCTACTGACACCATCCTCTGCCCTACTGACACCATCCATTGCCCTACTGACTGACACTACTAGGGTTGCAAAGGTCGCATATGCGACCAGGCTCTGGTGTTTTGCTACCGTGGGGGGGGGGGGGACCAAAACAGCAGGAAGGAGATCCGCTACAGAACACGTGAAATGGTCCTGCGGTTGGATTGTAATAAGAAACCTGAAATGGGAGCAAATGGCCTTAGGGATCAGTGGGATGGGCCCAGGCTGGGGGTCAGGGGGGCCCCATGGGTTCTTGCACTGGGGCCCTGAAAGTTCTAGTTACGCCTCTGTCAGCAAGCATATGGCAAGTCAGCTTTTTATGCTCCGTGTAAGAAAATCAGTGAGCAGAGGCAAGAATTTCACTTTACATATGCTTTAAGGCAAGAACAGAGGATAGCAGCAGTGTAGCATTTCCTTGCAGCAGATAAGCAATGGTTAACACTCAGGGCTCTTCCACGGATGTAAGCAAGTCAGAGCGGTCATACAGAGAGCAGAGAGCTTTACCCACTTTCAATTCTACTTCCAGCTTGCTGGTCCATCAAATCTGAAATACTGTCTCTGCACTCCCACATCAGATGTTGTTTTTACTCTCCCATAGCTCAAAGTGTAACACAACCTCGGAGCACAGAGCTGCTGTGTGTTCCTCTGCCCGTGCTTGCTCCAGCTCACACCAAATAGTCCATCCGTGTTATACTCGGCTTCACTACCATGCTGACAGGTTCCCTGATTATAGTAAGATGGCGAGCATCATGGGGCCCCCTACTGGCCCTGGGCCCCCGGGCAATGCCCTAAATGCCCGTATGGTCAGTCCACCCCTGGCGCATAGATTTATCTCTCTTTAATAAAACTTTACAGTATAAGGCCTCTTGCACACGATACTCCTGTTTGAGCATCTTGCGGCTTGAAAATGCTCAGTACAGCTTTTTGAGCTAAAATACAGCCCATTAATTGTAATGTGCCTATGCACATCAGCGCGTAAACAAGTGCTGTGCATTCTTCAGTAGGAACAAAATAGAAAAATCTGCATTTTTGGTCAGTAATTTAAGCCTCAATGCTCGCAAATACTCGCAAATACTATCAAATACTCGCAAATACATACAAAAAAAAAGTTCTGGAAAAAAGTAGATGCTCAAACAGGAGTATGTGTGCAAGAGGCCAAAAGGAGATGCTCAAACAGGAGTATCGTGTGCAAGAGGCCTAACACTATATTATAAAGTACCAGAGATGTATAGTAACGAAGTAGAACTACTTAAGTACTGTACTTAAGTACCGAAAGGCGGTATCTGTACTTTCCTAGAGTAGAATTTTTTTCTCCTACTTCTACTTTTACTTCACTACATTTTTTTGATGATTTCGATACTTCTACTCAAGTATTTTTTTTTGTGCTGCATAGTTACTCGTTACTTTTAAAAAAATTACCACTGCCAGAACAGTAGATGGCAGGTTGCATAAAGCTCAAAAAAATGTGTATAATGTCATTTGTAAATCAGCGCATACGAAAATAAAGGCTGTGTATAATAAAAGCTGCTTTACCAAATCTTTCTAATAAAAAGAAAATATGAAACAAACATATAAATGGTGCTACAGCGCTTAAAGTGCATCAAGAAACTACTAACAAACACAACTTGGCTGTGCGAATAAAGTGCCTGTGCAATCGATATAATATCATTGTTGCCCCCAGTGCCCTGCCCACACTCTACACAGTATCAAAAATAAAGTGACATGAATGTGCTAAAGCCTAAATGCAGTGTAAATAATTATTCCCACAATGTAACAGTAAATTCAATTCATATAAAATATGACAATAAATCACAATAAAATAAGTTATGAAATAAGTTAGGTCAGGTGCGTGCAACAAGTTGAAGTGTGTAAACCTATCTATAATGAAAAGTCCATAAATGAATTCCAGTGTGCAAATCTAAAGTGTCACTTCACTTGTCAGATGCTTCCACCTCCTTCAGTGCTCGAGTGACCGACCAACACACTTAATGGTGGTGGCACTGGTGGATAGCGTCTGGGTGGCACTGACACTGACTGCACTGGTTCAAAAAGCCATATATATTTAATTATTTCAATTCTCAATCTCATAGGTCCTCTCCTCATAAGATATTAATAACTTAAGATTAGTTGATGAACTTCTTGGCGGCCCTGGCAGGATGACGGGGACACCCGCCACTTCTGGAGCCGAGCCGCTGTGATTCCCCAACATGTGACAAAGTGACAGCCAGGAGATCTAGTGGCTAGTAGTGCTCAACAATACCGCTTTTATATATAAAAATGAAATAAAATATACTGACTCACAATTTAGTAGTAGGTAGCGTGTAGCAGTAGGCAGCACAACTCAATTCAATCAATCCCACAGCCTCGCTCGCGCCGCGGCCCGCGGAATCACTGTCATGATCATCAAGTTAAGACCGCACTGGAGGAGCCGTGCTGCCGTCTTCCCGCTCAAGGTCTCCGCCTCTAAACGTGTTGTGTGTCACTCAGAGTCCACCCCTTAGGGCCCTTACTGAGAGGACTTGTGACACGGGCGGCCGGACGCGGGAGCAGGACTCGGAGCATTTTCTTTGTTATCTCATCTTCTTCTCTATGAGGTGAGTGAGGTGGACCTTGGAGAGGGCCTAATCCTTGCCATGGCAAATGTGCCATTTGAGAATCAAATAATCAATATAAAATATTAATATATTATATACACATGGGTCATGGGTGGCTTTTTTGAACCAAGAAGAGTGAGACTGACGGCTATGATGATTATCCGACCATCCATGGTCCATGGACCATAAGTGTTGTGTTGTGGTGGTGCCTGTGCTTCCTGCGACCTGCCTCTGCCTGTGCGGCTGTGCCTGCACTGAAGTGGCCACTGGCAGTGGCACTTGACTTGAGCAAAGCAAATGAGCACTACTAGTGTGAAGGACAGGTGGTGGAAGCATGTCCTGACAAGTTCTTATAATGAAAATAATATAGACAGCTTTTTGAGCTTTTTGAACCAGTGCAGTGCCAGTGCTACTAAGGTGAGAGGCAAAGAGAGAGGCTATCCAGTCCACCACTTTACTTGAGCAGATCACAGAAGAAAGGTGGAAGCATCTAACAGCAAGTGACAAGCACTTCTTAGATTTCACACTGGAATTCAGTTATGGACTTTTCGTTATAAAGTTTAGTTTACACACTTAAACTTGCACCTAACTTATTCACAATCACAACTTATTTTATTGTGGTATTGTCATATATATTTTATATGAATTACATTTACATTGTGGGAATAATTTGCACTACATTTAGCACAGACATGTCACTTTATTTTTGATACTGTGGGCGATGATTTTGAATACAAGAAGAATATATATAATTGCAGGCACTTTATTAGCATTTTTAGCACAGCCACTTTGTTAGTAGTTTTTGATGCATTTTTCACTTTAAGCATTGTAGGTTTGCTGAAGCTGGCCTGGCACATCATCATCAATTGAGCAAATCAAATCAAACCGCGATTAAGAAGACTGCTCATGCTCCTGTTCTGCCTTTTGATCAGCTGAAAAGATGGACGAACCAAAAACACCACCTTCCACCCCTGGCCCTTCAACTTCAAGTGATCGGCCTGGCTGAGAGAGTGAGGAAGCTCAGGAAGGAGACCACCCCTGGCTTTAAAAGGGGAAGGGAGGGACATACTTTATCTGTTTTTTGTTTACAAAAAGTTACAGCCTAAGGAATTGTGATTGTCCTTTAGGTTAATCATTTGAAATAATAAAAACCAATATGATGTTCAAACTTTTGACTTCTTTCTTTAATAACTACATAACACAGTACTTGTACTTTCAGTACTTGAGTAGAATTTTTTTTTCAAAACTACTGGTACTTTTTACTTTTAGTACTTAAGTAGCAAATTTTTTGAAAAAACTACTTGCAATACTTAAGTAAAAAAAATGTTGAATACTTTAGTACTTCTACTTAAGTAACTTTTTCTGCGAGCACTTCCACTTCTACTCAAGTCACTTTTTGATCGAGCACTTGTACTTTTACTCAAGTAGAAATTTTGAGTACTTTATACAAGTCTGTAAAGTACAGAAAAAGTAGAAAGAGTAGAAAAGTAGAGTAAGAACAGAAAATTAACTCAATAAAATGACAACTATTTTTGGCTTTTTATTTTGTTTCTTTTTTTTTTTTACACTTTTTTTGTAATTTTAAAATGTTCCAGGTTAGGGTCTCTCAAAATGTGATCGCCATCTAACATCTTTCGCGACCCTGTGAAAGTGTGCCCTAGACTGTGCCATGCTGTACCCTATACTACTAATAATGTACTAGTATGTGGTAGCGACGGAACCAGTTCCCAATGCAGAGACCAGGTTGGCTAGGACAGGAGGGACAAAAATAGCGGGTGTCATGCCTATATCCAAGTTTTTGACAGACACAACATCTTCTTTGGGGTGTCTTTGGGTAGAGGTACTCTGGAGGACATCCGGAAAATGCCTCTCATGCAGCCGGCTCACTGCATCTGGATTGTGATTTTGGACCACAGCACCTTCTGGATACAGAAAGGCTATGATGATCTCTTCCTGGAATTTTAGGAAGGATCCACGTCATCCTGACGCTTTGTATAGCACATAAGCGTTCAGCAGAGCCAATTAAAATTAGTATATAGACACTTTTTTGTACCAGCGTCTGGCCTTACGGGCAATTAAGTACGGCGCCATCATCTGTTCTTTGAAGTCCACCCCTCCCATGTTAAGGTTATATTCGTAGACACAGAAGGGGTTTCTCAACAACACCAGTAGCCGTTGGAATTTGGACTGTCGTATCTGCGTGAATGGAGGACAGTGCAAAAACATTCCATGTGTCCCTCTACTTCACTGCAAGGGTATCTACAAGCTGTTGGGGGAAGCCCCAGCGATTAGGTCGCACAGTGCCACATGCGCCAATTGCAAATTCAGAAAGGTGACTAAAAAGTGGTACGCGTGTATAGAAGTTGTCCACGTATAAATGGTACCTCTTTCCGAATAAGGGTGACACCAAGTCCCAAACAATCTTTCCGCTGCTCCCCATGTAGTCTGGACAGTTGGGGGGTCCACATTGCTATCTTTGCCCTCGTAAACTCGGAAACTACATGTATAGCCTGTTGCCCTATCACAGAGCTTATACATCTTGACCCCATATCTGGCACGCTTGGAAGGGATAAACTGTTTGAAAGCAAGGTGGCCAGAAAATGTAATCAGGGACTCATCAATGCAGACAGCTTGTTGGGGCGTATACAAGGCTTCAAACTTGACTGTTGTGCGACTGACCTGGCGGTGCGACTGTGAGTGTTGTGCGACTGTGAGTGTTGTACGACTGACCGGGCTGTGCAACTGTGAGTGTTGTGCGACTGACCGGGCTGTGCGACTGTGAGTGTTGTGTGACTGACTGGGCTGTGCGACTGTGAGTGTTGTGCGACTGTGAGTGTTGTGCGACTGACCGGGCTGTGCAACTGGGAGTGTTGTGCGACTGGGAGTGTTGTGCAACTGGGAGTGTTGTGTGACTGAACGGACTGTGCGACTGTGAGTGTAGTGCGACTGACCGGGCTGTGCGGCTGTGAGTGTTGTGCGACTGTGAGTGTTGTGCGACTGACCGGGCGTTGCGACTGTGAGTGTTGTGCGACTGGGAGTGTCAAGTGAGTGTAGCGGAATACCAGAGGGTGAGAAAGCAGAGTTAGGAAGCTAGGAAACAGCCATACAGATTAGACTAAAATTACTGAATCCCCATTAGATTAGATTAGTAGGTACAATGTCCGGCGGGTGTGGAGATGCAATTTGGTGTGCATCTTGTGATATGTATGCATTCCTCGATCATGCGATTGAGGGCGAGTACAAATGCGCAAAATGTAAGCGTGTTGCTTCCCTGGAAGCTCAGGTCCTGAATCTAGGGAAGCAGCTGGCAACACTGAGCCGAATATCCGTCAGGCGCAGGCAGGGGCCTGCACAGAGGTGGGCGGAGTATTGGAGGTGCAAGCATCAGAGCAGAGTAGAGGGGTGACAGTTAGGAGGGGTAGAAGGGGACAAGGCAAGGAGGCCGGTCCTGGGCTGGAGCACCCCAATAAATACGCCCAGTTGCGTGATGTTGGGGAAACCAGTCAGGGACCAGCACTGCTGGAGCAGAGCGACGCCCCTAGCTGCCAGGTGAAGAACTCCTCCAGTGAGGCCGCGAGAAAGGGAAAGGAAAGACAGGTGATGGTGGTAGGGGACTCAATCATTAGAAGGACAG
Organism: Pelophylax lessonae; assembly: GCF_965119305.1. Classification (NCBI taxonomy): domain Eukaryota; kingdom Metazoa; phylum Chordata; class Amphibia; order Anura; family Ranidae; genus Pelophylax; species Pelophylax lessonae. The sequence continues at coordinate 489,995,938 of NC_138770.1, forward strand.
ACAGTGCAATCTGTCACAAAGACCGTGGGCGCCGAACAGTCTGTTGTACCGGGCGCTCGAGTTCGGCACATTGCAGATCGGGTGGACAGATTACTGGGTGGGGCTGGAAAAAACCCAGCTGTCATGGTACACGTGGGTACCAATGACATAGGCAGAGGAAGATGGAGAGTCCTAAACGGTTTCAGGGACTTAGGAGCTAAGTTGAGGAGTAGGACCTCCAAGGTAGTATTTTCAGAAATACTACCTGTACCTCGAGCCACACCAGAGAGGCAGCAGGAGATTAGGGAAGTTATCAAGTGGCTGAGTAGCTGGTGTAGTAAGGGGGGTTTTGGGTTCCTGGAGAACTGGGCTAACTTCTCAGTCGGCCACTGAATCTTTGGTAAGGATGGATTGCACCTAAATGGGGAGGGTGCAGCCATACTGGGTGAGAAGATGGCCATAAAGTTAGAGGGGCTTTTAAACTAGGTGATGGGGGGAGGGTACAGATGTAGAATTAGCCAGTGGAAAGCAAGATTCAGAGGGCACAAATAGGGACATTAGCAGTAGGGTGTTCAGAGCTCCTAAATCCAGGGTGGGTATGGGGAAAAATCTCAAGAGCAGCCTAAAAACATTAAATGAGGATAGATGCAACCGGTCAAAATTAAGAGGTTTATATACCAATGCCAGAAACCTGGCCAACAAGATGGGAGAGCTGGAGCTACTGATGTTTGAGGAGGACTTAGATTTTGTGGGGATAACAGGGACTTGGTTTGACAGCTCTCATGACTGGATGGTGACCATTCAGGGGTACTCCCTTTATCGCAGAGATAGAGAAGGTAAAAAAGGGGGAGGGGTATGTCTGTATATTAAGAACAGTGTACAGGTAAATATGAGGGATGATATTAATAATGGAGCTATGGACGAGGTAGAACACCTATAGGTAGAACTTCAAAGGGAAGGCACTGTGGGGAAAGTAATATTGGGCGTATGCTATAGGCCCCCCAACCAGAGGGAGGAGGGGGAGGGGGACCTACTTTTACAGATAGGATTGGCAGCAAGGATGGGAAATGTCATTATAATGGGAGACTTTAATTATACAGATATAGACTGGGCAGAAGGAACCGCGCATTCAGCCAAGGCTCGGCAGTTCCTAAATGTTTTGCAGGACAATTTCATGGGTCAGATGGTGAATGCACCGACAAGAAACAATGCGGTACTTGACCTACTGATCACCAACAATACAGACCTGCTTACGCATATAGAAATACGGGGAAACTTAGGAAACAGTGACCATAGGTCAATTAGTTTCAGTATTAATCATAGTAATAGGAAACATAAGGGTAATATAAGAACAATGAATTTCAAAAGAGCCAATTTCCCAAAACTGTGCTCGCTGCTAGAAAATATCAAATGGGATGGAACCCTGGGAACAAAGAACACGGAGGAAAAATGGGAGTGCTTCAAGAGCATACTTAACAAAGGGATTGGCCAGTGCATTCCAAAGGGAAATACATTTAAAAGAGCGAAACTAAACCCTGGGTGGCTAAACTACAACATAAAAATGCATATTAGTGCTAAAGAAAAGGCCTTCAACAAATACAAGACTGAGGGGTCATTGGCAGCATTCACGCATTACAAAGAGTGTAATAAGAAATGTAAAGACGAAATCAAGGCGGCTAAAATAGAACACGAGAGAAATATAGCGGAAGAGAGTAAAAAGAACCCCAAAAAATTCTTTAAGTATATAAACAGTAAGAAAGCAAGTATATAATATGACAGCTTAAATGCCCAACGAAAACCAAATAAAGGTATAAGCTATCCCAAGCGCTTCAAATGAGGACCACTCACCAATAAATAAATTGGCTATGCAGCTACTTAACTAAAACATATGGAGAAAGATATATAATAGATAGATACTCAGCAATATCCCTATATATATATAGTAGCGCAAACTTGTCAAGAAGCAAGTGCCAAAAAAATACTGTGCCCACTGCACAAAAGTCCGAAATGCAATAGATGTCACATAGGCAGCAGGAAAAAGTTCAGAAATGACTCAAACAGTCCATAATCCTTCACTCTATCTCCTGGGATGATAATGTACGAAGACGTGTTTCTCAAAAGGATCACCACCACCACCGTGCTCCAAGGGGGGAGGAGAATTGCCCACTCACCAGATGCTGTGGCCCAACCCACTTTCGTGTTTGAGCATTCAGGCTTATAATGATGGTCACTGGTCCAGAGTATCCACAACAGGAATCGCACCAGCGCAGTCAAAAAAAGCTCAGCAGCATATGGGGAGGAGAGAACATAATCCCAATAGCGTGATACCGTTTAAAAGGGTTTTATTAAATAAAAATAAAACATAAGGTAACACACTCACATGTCTTGTATGTCATCAAACGCAAAAAAACAGTCACGAATAGGGGAGGGATGCCCTTCGGGAGATGATGTCCAGGCTCCACGCCGTGGACGCCGCGCCTTCTGGGTAATCCGAACTCCTCTTACACAGCCTGGTTACACCGCCTGGTCACGCCCCGACGCGTTTCGTGATTTCCACTTCTTCCCCGGGAGCGTGACCACGGCGGCTTGGCGGTAACCTTAAATACCCATGCCCATCAACCCACAGGGCGGGGCCAGGGTTGACATCATCGGCCATTGGTGGTTGCTCAGGTCGACACACCTGAGCAACCACCAATGGCCGATGATGTCAACCCTGGCCCCGCCCTGTGGGTTGATGGGCATGGGTATTTAAGGTTACCGCCAAGCCGCCGTGGTCACGCTCCCGGGGAAGAAGTGGAAATCACGAAACGCGTCGGGGCGTGACCAGGCGGTGTAACCAGGCTGTGTAAGAGGAGTTCGGATTACCCAGAAGGCGCGGCGTCCACGGCGTGGAGCCTGGACATCATCTCCCGAAGGGCATCCCTCCCCTATTCGTGACTGTTTTTTTGCGTTTGATGACATACAAGACATGTGAGTGTGTTACCTTATGTTTTATTTTTATTTAATAAAACCCTTTTAAACGGTATCACGCTATTGGGATTATGTTCACTCCTCCCCATATGCTGCTGAGCTTTTTTTGACTGCGCTGGTGCGATTCCTGTTGTGGATACTCTGGACCAGTGACCATCATTATAAGCCTGAATGCTCAAACACGAAAGTGGGTTGGGCCACAGCATCTGGTGAGTGGGCAATTCTCCTCCCCCTTGGAGCACGGTGGTGGTGGTGATCCTTTTGAGAAACACGTCTTCGTACATTATCATCCCAGGAGATAGAGTGAAGGATTATGGCCTGTTTGAGTCATTTCTGAACTTTTTCCTGCTGCCTATGTGACATCTATTGCATTTCAGACTTTTGTGCAGTGGGCACAGTATTTTTTTGGCACTTGCTTCTTGACAAGTTTGCGCTACTATATATATATAGGGATATTGCTGAGTATCTATCTATTATATATCTTTCTCCAGTAAGAAAGCAAGGCCAGAACACATTGGCCCCATAAAAGATGACAAAGGAAATATGGCCACAGAGGACAGAGAAAAGGCGGAAGTGTCAAATAATTTCTTCTCTTCAGTCTTCACAAAAGAATCAGGGAGCTACACTAACCCAGCTTGTAAGGCCAAACTAAATAACACACCTCAGGAAGTACCGCCATGGCTAACAGAAGATAGACTTAGAACTAAACTAGAGAAACTTAACATAAATAAATCACCGGGACCAGATGGCTTGCACCCGAGGGTTCTTAAAGAGCTCAGCCAGGTGATTGCCAGACCTTTGATTTAAAAGGGAAGCGATATATCCTGGGTAACTATAGGCCGGTCAGCCTAACATCAGTAGTCTGCAAGATTTGGAGGGGATGTTAAGGGACCACATACAAGACTTTAGTAATGAAAATTGTATTTAGTAGTAATCAGCATGGATTCATGAAAAATCGTTCTTGCCAAACCAATCTATTAACCTTCTACGATGAAGTGAGCTGCCACCTAGATAAAGGTAAGCCTGTGGATGTGGTGTATCTGGGCTTTGCAAAGGCCTTTGACACCGTTCCCCACAAACGCTTACTGTTCAAACTAAGGAAGGTAGGTATGGACCATAAGGTGAGTACCTGGATAGAGAACTGGCTCCAGGGGAGAGTGCAAAGGGTGGTGATTAATGGGGAGTACTCGGATTGGGCGGGTGTAGAAAGTGGGGTCCCCCAGGGTTCTGTCCTGGGACCAATCCTGTTTAATTTATTCATAAATGATCTAGAGGAGGGGATATCTAGTACAATTTCAGTATTTGGGGATGATGCTAAACTAAGCATGCCAATATCTTCTATGCAGGATGTGGAAACATTACAGGCGGACCTGAACAAAATAATGGGGTGGGCAACTACATGGCAGATGAGGTTTAATGTTGAAAAATGTAAATTAATGCACTTGGGTGCCAGAAACCAGAAAGCAAGCTACTCACTAGGGGGGGAACCTCTGGGTGAGTCTAGGATGGAAGAGGACTTGGGGGTACTGGTAGACAACAGGCTTGGCAGTGGCATGCAATGCCAAGCCACTGCAAGCAAAGCCAACAAAATACTGGGATGTATAAAAAAGGGGATTCACTCCAGAAATAAAGAGATTATTCTCCCTCTCTACAAGACTCCGGTCCGGCCACATCTGGAGTATGCTGTCCAGTTCTGGGCACCGGTCATCAGAAAGGATGTGCTGGAACTGGAGAGAGTCCAGAGAAGGGCAACAAAAATAATTAGGGGAATGGAGGACATCAGCTATGAGGAAAGACTACAAGCACTGGACTTATTCTCTCTCGAGAAGAGATGATTGATATCAATGTACAAATACTGTACAGCATAAGGAACAAACTATTCAGAGAAGGGGAATGCAATAAGACACGTGGCCACTCACTAAAACCAAAGAAAAGGCGGTTTAACCTTAAAATACATAGGGGGTTCTTCACTGTAAGAGCAGTAAGGATATGGAATTCTCTTCCACAAGCAGTCGTATCAGTAGGGAGCATCGATAGTTTCAAAAAACTATTAGATGGGCACCTTAAAGACCAAAACATAGAGGGGTATACAGCAAACACACACACACATCATAGGTTGAACTGGATGGACGGGTGTCTTTTTTCAACCTCACTAACTATGTAACTTCTGGTTGAAGTGGTTCACGAGGGGTCGAATTTTGTGGAGCCGGTCATATCCAGGGTCACCCTGAGGATGACAGAGTTCATTGTCACTGAAGTGCATGTACCGCAGGATTTGCTTGTATCTCGTCTTGGCCATGGCAGCAGAGAACACGGGCATATGGTGAATTGAGTCCGTGGATCAATATAACCGCAACTCACTCTTTTTAGTAATGCCCATAAGGAGGGATAGGCCCAGAAAGGTTTTAAATTCGAAAACAGTGATACGTTTCCATGCAAGTTCTCCGTCAAGGGAAAAATTTGGATTTTTCGGCGAATACTTGATCAGCATATAATTTGCTTTGGTCCACAATAGATCTGTACAGATCTTCCATTAAAAACAGCTCGTACCAGTCAAGGGAAGTAAAATTGGCTGTTTCCACCTGTTTTCCTAGTTGGCCAGTGAATGGGGGAAGTACGGGCACTGCAGAAGTGGTGGGCTCCCAAATAGGATTTGCCAGAGCATCAGGAAGGACAGTATGGGCTCTACAGGCCTGTCTTCAAGTTCTTGGTGGCTACGGGACACTACTTGTGCTAGCCACTGCACCAGCTTGAACTGCACTTATGGGACTCACCACATCAGCAAGTGTTACTGCAGTGCTGGTTTGACTATGACCAGCATGTACTAGGCTGCTGGTGCTTGCCAGTTCACCAGAAGTTTGAGCGGCACTAGTACCGACATTCTGCTGCATACGAGAACCTTGCAATTACTGCACCTCAGCAACAGAAGAACAGGGTTGGGTACATCTGACCTTAGCAGGGACCACTACTCCATCGTCAGAGCTATCTGTCAGGGTTCCGCTGCTCTCTACAGATTCGTATACTGAGACTATTTTTGACAGTGAGGCTTCCCCATCGCTCTCATCTGTCATGCTCAGTATCCTGTAGGCCTCTTCCCTAGTGTACCTTTCGTTTGACATTTTGGCCAATAAATTTACAGGTACCTAGTGTACATGGTTGTCGAGGCCTGTTTGAATCGCTACGAAAAAAAAACTGCTAGTGCTAGCAGAGATCAGGCCTGGCTCTGCTAATGCTGGAGTTTTGTATGTTGTGTATTGGAAGTGACAATAATCTGTTGATTACTTTTGGGGTGGGCAGATGGGCTAAACGCAGATGCTGGCAGGTGTCTTGGCCGATCCTGTTACTGCTGCATTTTGGGAACACTTACTATGGGGGAGGCTAGTATAGTTCTGATGAGGTCAAAGATATTGATCTGTTGGGGGCGCATGCGCGGCGCGAAGCTGGACGGTCGCTAGAGTCTCGGCTCCGTCGGAGGGGAGAGAGATTGGCGTGATCCCCGGGGCCACTTCTGCATATTTTAAGCCCGATACCTACAACACCCCCATGGGAATACCTTGTGCATGCCGTCAGCGAAGAAAAAGAACCGGGGACGCCCTACAAAGCACTCCCTGACAACTTATCTCCTGCGCACTAAAGAAATCAATAAGATACCTCAAGATGGCGCCCAGGCTCTCCCCACGCCACAAGCAGAGACCACTCCACCGCCCTCAACCCCCACTACATCGGCTGGGAATCGTGAGTACTCTTGTGATGTCACTAAAGCTGACTTGGATGCAGGGTTCGCTGCTATTTTGAAAAACTGGCAGATAAATTCCAACCTAAGATTCATAAATCAACCAACACTTTGACACAGGAGATCGCTGCTCTAGGGGGCCGCACAGACCTATTAGAGGCCAAGCATGATGAACTCTCTATTGCCCACAATGACCTTAGGAAAGATTTTGAGCTGTTATCTGACAACTATAGCTTATTACAGTCACAAGTGGAAGATTTGGACAACAGGAATCTCAGGAATAACCTGCGCCTCAGAGGCATCCCAGAATCAGTTACTGAACTGATCCCTGCAGTGTCCAAACTCTTCTCAGATTTACTGCCTGACAAGCTTGAGTCTGACTTTATTTGTGACAGGATCCATAGAGCCCTGCGCCCCAAGCCACCTCCTGATAAGCCTCCAAGAGATGTGATTCTGTGTCTTAAGGACTTTTTGATCAAGGAGGACATCTTACGGGCTTCCAGGAACACTCCTAATATATTAATAGAGGGTAATCGGATTTCGATTATTCCGGATATATCTCAGGCTACGCTGGAGAGGCGCCGCAAAATGAAAGAAGTCACCTCAGTGCTACAAGCAGCTCGTATCCAGTATAGATGGGGCTTTCCCTTTAAGCTCACAGTCCCCCACAACGGCTCGGTGTATGTGGTTTATAATCTATCAGAAGGAAAAGAACTACTCTGTAAGCTGGGCCTCCTGGAGGCTGCTCCAGAAGCTCGTCCGCAGATCACTCCTAGGCCCTCGCCTACATGGTCCACTCCAGCGACCAGAAGAGATCAGCGAAGATGGCGCAATCCCTTCAGGGATGGAGCATTCTGACCCTGCTCACTGATGATGGGAACTCTTCTTGATGTGCCGTGGTGATCTGGTGCATGATTCCTGTTGTCTAAGGACGCTGGTGGACCCTTGTCTCTGTTTGTCCGCTCCTTACATTTTGGTGTGGGCATGCTGGGGCGACTGTGCCGCCTGTGTTTCTACCTTAGCACTCTGATGGCGTAATTTAACTAGTGCATATTGTTGAAACTTATTTTTTCGCCTTTCTCTCTCCCCTCCCGCTGGTTTGTCCCCTATGTGCTGTTTTGCGGAGGTTCGGGCACCCGCAGTGACCGGGTACCTCTCGGGGCCTATGACTCCTGGTCTTGGGGGCCCGGATTCCCGCAATCAGCTATTGGACGATTCTGTCCATTGGGCGGTTATTTTTTGGATGGGTTTTCTTTTTCTGCCCATCCCCAGAAAGTATTTTTCTGTTCAAAACATTTTTATGATTCTTTCATGTATTTATGGGAAAAAAGAAAGTCATATCTTCAGGTCCTCATAATTAAATTGCTGGTACCTTGGTCAATTCACAAGCTTGGGGTTTTTGTGATAGGGGCTGGCTCATATCCCATCATTAGGTGGCAATCACCCTCTCATGGGATTGGGTCATTTCCCTTTTTATACCAGGCTTCTTCTTTGTTCGCACATCCAAAATCATGTCTGGTCCATTTGTCTCTAGCTCTAAACCCCAACCTTCAGTTGTTTCAGCTTGATAGTGGTTCTCTCCATATTGGTTATGGGTCTTAAAATATTGTCACATAATGTCCAGGGGTTTAATTCCCCCAATAAGAGACATAAGGCCTTCAGACAATATAAACTGTTAGGCGCGGATATACTCCTGTTACAGGAAACTCATTTTGCAGCAGACAGACATCCCGAATTTTTTGATAAGTCCTTTAGACAATTTAAATGCTCCTCTTTCCAGAATAAAACTAGAGGGGTCGCTATTTTCATTTGTAATAACATCATATTTGATATTTCATCTACATATTGTGACCCAGAAAGTAGATTTCTTATCCCGAAGGGTAGTATAGCAGGTAAAACAATAACTATTGCATCTCTCTACGCCCCCAATGATGGGCATGCCACATTTTTCAAGCACTTTTTCGAAGTGCTGAGCAGGTTTGAGTACCCTCATATGGTAGTTGGGGGGGATTTTAATATTTCTGCTCATCCATCATTGGACAGGAGTAGCATAACAGCCTCATCTAAAGCCTTCCCGAAAAGCTTGACCCGCACTCTCAGCGACATGCAGTTGATAGATGCTTGGCGTGCGCATAATGTTGGAGTAAAGGGTTTCACCTTTTATTCACACCCACATGATAGCTCTGCCAGACTCGATTATATTTTCTGCACACCGGTCTGGTTGGCAAATTCATCTGATGCACGGATTCACGTTTGCCCGTGGTCTGATCACCAGATTGTGCTGTTTGAGGCCGGGGGGGTGGGTCTGGGTAGCACAACGTTTAACTGGAGACTGAACGATTCGTTGCTTAATGACCCTGCGTTTGTTGCCCAGATTTCCTCTTCTCTGGTTGACTATTTTGAAATAAATGAGGATGGGGTATCTCCTACGCCTATTATCTGGACGGCACATAAGGCAGTTATTAGGGGTAAATTTATTGCATTGGCCTCGGCCAAAAACAAAGCTAGACTGTCGGATATTAAATCCCTAACAAAAGAACTAGATCGGCTCTATAACTTGCATAGTCTTTCCCCCTCCTCTGCCCTGTTAGATCAAATCTATTCCAAAAGAAAGGCCCTAGATGAAATTCTTTCCAATAACACCGAAAAGGCTCTTAGGTGGTCCAAAGCCAATTTTATTCTTAACAGAAATGCCACATCTACAATGTTTGCCAAAAAACTAACACAAACAACTAAACCTACTCATGTATATAAGCTTAGAAGACCAGATGGAAAGATGGTTTCGCACCCCAAAGAAGTTTTAGATATTTTCACAAACTTCTATAAAGATCTTCTTTCGGTGTCCTCTATATTGCCTTTAAATGAGTTTAATCCCTGGATTGATAGTTTATCTATCCCGTCCCTTTCAGACACTCAAAGAGATTCATTGGAAGCACCTTGTACGGCGGAAGAGGTGCTAGATTTAATTAAATCCTTGAAGTCATCCACTGCCCCCGGGCCAGATGGATTCTCCTCTTCCTATTATAAATCCTTTGCCTCAATTTTAGTCCCTAGACTAACTAAATTATTTAATCATGTTCTTCAGGGTGGTAGCTTTCCAGAGGAGATGCTCCTCGCTAATATGTCCCTCATCCCAAAGCCCAATAAAGATCACTCCCTCACGCAAAACTACAGACCCATCTCGGTCATGAACAATGACCTTAAACTTTTTGGCCGACTGCTTGCAAACAGATTGGCTAATAACATTCACCAACTGATTAATCCAGACCAAACTGGCTTTATTCCAGGTAGACAACTTACAGCCAACAGTAGATTGGTCGCAAATATAGTTCACAATGCCAACATTAGCAAATCCCCTACCTGCCTTGTGAGCCTGGATATCCACAAGGCATTTGACAGCGTCAGTTGGCCCTATCTAGAACATCTTTTGCCTAAGTATGGACTGGGAGACAGATTCATTCACGGCTTTAGAGCTCTGTATGAATCTCCACAGACAAGGGTTTGCCTCCCTGGCTGTAATTCCGACTTTTTCCATCTGAAACGGGGTACAAGACAGGGTTGTCCGCTCTCCCCTCTTCTGTTTGCCCTAGCAATTGAACCCCTGGCTACTGCTATCAGAAAAAATATTAAGATCAGTGGTTATCATAAATGTGGGGAAGAATTTAAACTCAGTCTCTATGCTGATGATATATTGTTGTTTTTGTCCAACCCTCATGTGTCATTGCCTCATCTGCTAATAGAGTTGGAGAAATTTCGATCCATGTCAGGCTTGGGGGTTAATCTCTCCAAATGCTCTCTTATGCCAATTAACTTACCAAATTGGATGCAGGTTTCCATAAGAGAGAGTTTTTCATTTTCATGGTGTACTAGATCATTTAGATATTTGGGGGTTCAGATTACTCCCCATTACGATTCTCTATTCATATCGAATTTCCCTCGAATGTTTAAAAAACTAGGGTTGTTATTAAAAACTTGGTCTGCATACCATATCTCGTTTCTGGGTAGAGTCTTAGCTATAAAAAATGATTATATTGCCAAAGATCTTGTTTTTTTCAGAGCACTCCCGGTCAACGTGCCTAAGTCCCATGTCATCTCTTTTCAGCGGGAAATATCTAAATTTGTCTGGAACGGTAAAAGATCTAGATACAATAATCACATTCTTTATGCCCCTCAGTCCCTCGGTGGTCTAGGTCTTCCGGACCTGTGGTCCTACTATCTCTCAGCTAAACTTTTGCAGATGGCACAATGGAGTGCTGCCGAAAATAGCATTCCATGGCTATCTTTTGAACAGGCCTCAGTTACCCCGTGTTCCCTTCATGCTGTTCTTTGGAATGGCTCACATCCGGTTAGTTATAGCCTATTCCCTAATAAAATAATAAATCACTTATACCGGATGTGGTTAAAACTGAAGGCTCCCCTTAAATTAGTTTCCCAGGTCTCTCCTTTGACGTCCTATTTGGGCCATATAGGCTCCCAGTCTTTCCCGCTGAGCAGAGCTGAGTTGTCTCCATGGATAACTAGAAACTTGGTAAACTTTAAGGCGCTGTCTGTAGGTAACATATTTTGTACTTTTTAGCAACTAGTTAACCTGCATAAACTCCCTAGCTCGGAACTGGAACACTATGCCATATTAAGAGCATTTTTTCAGTCACAAGGCTCTCTATCATTGAATCCACCGTTCACAGTTTTTGAGAACATTTGTTCCTCCTCTCCTAGAAATAGAGGTCTTTATCATTATTATACTCGCATTTGATTACTCTCACACTCCCGGATAAACATAAATATATGATTAAGTGGGAACAAGACCTTAATTGTGTTTTCTCAGTTCCTGAATGGCATCATATATTGTCCAACCTGCAGGAATGCTCACGCTCTAGTGCTTGTAGAGAGACTCCTCTAAAGCTCTTTACGAGGTGGTATCTGACCCCCTCCTTGGTGCACTCCTTTTATGGCTCAGTATCCCCTCAGTGCTACAGGGGATGTCTCGAGGAGGGTAATCTACTCCATCTCTTTTGGAGCTGCAGTTACCTGCGGCCCATCTGGGATCAAGCTCAAAGTCTCATATCTAAAATATTAGGTTCTTCAGTCTCTCTCTCACCAAAGATGTGTCTACTTTTTAAAAAAATCCCAGGTGTTCACAACCCTACCTTCAGTTTGATCCACACATTGATGTGCTCCATCCAATGGATGATTGCCCTTAACTGGCGGTCAGACACCCTATTATGGTCTCAGGTACTTTCTAGAATGGAATGCATCAAATTAACAGAGAGAATCTATCACTCTTTGCATGGTTCAATGCTGATATTTCATGCTAAATGGGATCTTTGGGATGCTTGATAACTGTTGTTATTATGCTTCATGATGCCTGTGTTACATCCTCTATAGAGATTAAGATCCTCTGCTTGTAGCTGTCTGTTTGATATGATTTTATATTATGACCAATGTTCTTTTGATATTTGCACTAATTTTATATACACTGTATATTTTTGTACTATGATATATGGTTTGACCTGTGTTGTTTTCTATGACTTTCTAACAAAAAATTTTTGTAAACAAAAAAAAGATATTGATCTGTTTAGACACTATACTAGTAATGGAGGTGTTTAGTGTGTGTATGTGTGTGTCACTGGCAATCAAAGGGTTTAATTAAATTACTAAATATGCGGCGGGGATCTGACGCTGTCCTAGATTGACGCTAACTAGCGTCACCTGTGACACTAATATAGTGATCAGAAAAAAGATGGGTACACTATACAAGTGACACTGTGACAGGGCAATGAAGGGGTTAACTGGGGGTGATCAGGGGGTTAAATCTTTATTGGGGGGGTGGCGGTACCCTAAACCTATTTGGGACAGAAACTAACGGTCTCTAACACTAACTGAAGTCACAAGTTACACTATTACAGTAATCAGTAAAAAAGCTATATACTGTATATAGTGTGCACTGTGACAGGGAGTGAAATGGTTAACTGGGGGTGATCGGGGGGGGGGGGGGGGTGATCAAGGGGTTAAATGTGTGCCTATGTGTACTGATGTCAGTATAGTGATTGTGTACTCACTGTTAGATTCTTTCTTCTCTCAAACTGGAACCGAAAAGGGCTCCATGAGGATAGAGAGCATCTTTTCCTGTGCCTGTGTTTACAAAACACAGGTACAGGACAATCTGCCATTGGTCAGCGCCGATCACCAGGTCCAAGCCAAAAATCATTGGCCTGGAACTTATGACTGATCGGTTCTGAACCGAATCATACCATCGCTCTAGCAGGCCCCCGAGCCCCGCGCGTGAGAGACGTAGGGTTACGTCGGTTCACGCAGGAGAGCCAGCCTGCTTAGGGTACAACAATACCCACCACCTCACCCATCCCCATCAATCTGTTGTTAGGTGCAAGAGTCTCAAAATTAAAATGGGGGATCAAAGAGAAGAAAATAAAAAGTGTACCAACAAACAGCAGCATAGCACCCCCCCCCCCCCTCCAAGTTCCCACGCATATACATTTCTGATTATAGCGAGCAGGAAGCTGCTGCATTTCTGTCTACATGATTAAGCAGACTTAGGAGTTATAAGAGTAGAACAATTGACATTTGTTAGTAACAATAACCAGGCAAGAGTCAGCAGATGCTCATAAACGCATGGTCAGACAGGAAAAATACACACATAATTTAAGCCATGGCCACAAAAACCCACTTTTGAGAAACAAATGCACAACAATTACAGCAAACACAGAGAACAAACATCAAACAGCCTAACACAATTAACACAAAAAAAACCTTGGCTATGTGCATCAATTCACACACTACAGACCAAACATCTAATAACATGCGCAAAAAGAAAGCAACCGTTTTTAAGCATATGTGAGTCGAATGTCCAAGCCCCTGGGCATGCTCAGTGCTAAAAAAAAAAAAAAAGTGATTCATCCTGCTGTCAGCAGCGATTCACCAATGGCAGCATATCGGAAACAACATTGCCAAAATGTCACAAAAGAGCACGGGCCCTTCAATCTGTCATGGATTTAAGGTGGAACCCCATGCCTAAAAAATAAAAAAAAATGTGTGGCCTCCTCCAAAATCACTAACACACCCTTATCTCAACATACATGTCAGGAACAATGAATCAGTCCGAGAAAGAAAATGCAGTAAAAATCACACCTGTAATGTAATAGTAAACATAGTACAGATAGGGAACGTAGTCAAAACATAAGCCAGGGTTCAGAAGGCAAAACGGGAAATCAGACAAGCCAGTGTTCAAGGAGCCAAAAATCAGCATAGTCAGAAGCAGAAGGTCTGGATCCGGAACCAGAAGGGACGTCAGCCGGGCAAAGTCTTTAACAGGAACACAGCAGACTGAGGAGCAGATAATGATAACTAGGTGAGCCACTAAGGAAACAATGAGTGCTAACAATTATCCAACAGCTGAGCAGCCTGAGCACAGAGAAGAGAGCTGCTAAGAGCCCAGCCCTGACAGTACCCCCTCCTAAACGATCCCTCCCCCTCAGAGGGGCACCAGGTTTGAGAGGAAAAGGTCTATGGAAAGCACAGGAGCATGTATGTCCGAGAATGAGACCCAAGAGCATTCCCCCGGACCATACTCTCTCCAATAAACAAAGTACTGTATGCGCCCATGGAACCTGCGGGAGTCAATAACCAATTGTATCTCTTGGTTTGAGTAAGAGTACTATGTGTGCCAGTGAGGCTTCTTTAGGGAAGGGATTTGAAGCACTGATAGTATTAACCTCCTCCCACCCAGCCAATGCATATAAACGGCTGGGTGGGAGCTTCATCCTTCTGAGTGGACATTCCTGAACGTCCTTCAGAAGGAGGGAGATCGCGCGGCTGCGTTCACGCGCAGCTGCGTGATCTCAGTGTGCCTGTGTCCTCAGGACACAGCGCAACACCGCTCGGCAGGACAGCTCTGTGTTTGGCCCTCCTGATAACATAATGGCTGTGCCCAATCACAGCCGTCATGTAATGTCAATACAGTCATTTTAACAGCGATCGGCTCTGCTTCTCCTCACACAGTGAAGTGAATGGAGAGCGGATCTGTGCTGACAGCCGGGGATCAGTGAGTATTAGGCTGTTTTACTGCTTGTTATTCACGGATCACCCAGCTAGTGTCCCAAACACACCAATCTGTGTCCGTGATCATCTAGCACACCTGTCTGTAATCATCTGCAACACCTGTCTGTAATCATCTGCTACATCTGTTCGTGATCATCTGGCGCACATCATCTGCCACATCTGTCCGTGATCGTCTGCAACATCTGTCTATGATCATCTTCCACGTCTGTCTATGATCTATGATCATCTGCCACATCTGTCCGTAATCAGCCACATCTTTTCCCAGTGAACATCTGCCCCATCTGTCCGTGATCTGCCACATCTGTCCCAGTGAACATCTGCCACATCTCAGTGATCAACATCTGTCACAGGGCCTTCAAAAATGTGATAGGTACTCAGGAAATAACTTATAAATTGGCCAGTTTTTGTAAAAAAAAATACATTTTCATTTTCTTTCCACATTTTCCAAAAGAAAAGACATTTTTAAAAGACTCTCTATATGCCTCGTAAAATATACATTGGGGTGTTTTCTTTCCAAAATGGGGTAATTTTGTAGGTAATTCTATTGTCATGATGCTCCAGGGCCTTCAAAAATGTGATAGGTACTCAGGAAATGAAATGTGTAATTTATGCTTTTAGAACACCTGACGGTGCTACTTGGATGTTGGGCCAATGTATGTGGCCAGGCTCTGAAAAAAGTTTCATACATGTGATATCGCCATACTCAGGAGGAGTAGCAGAATATATTTTGGAGTGTAATTGCAAGTTTGTCTATGCCACGTGTAAAAAATAACTTGTTAATATGACAATTTTGTGAAAAAAAAAAATAAATAAATCTTCATTACCCAAACTATTGTGGGCTAAAAAGTGCAACTTCAGAAAACTCACTATGCCTCTTACTAAATACCTTGGACTGTCGTATTTACAAAAAGGGGTAATTTGGAGGGGTTTTTGTAATGTCCTGACACTTTAGGGCCTCAAGAAATGAGATAGGTAGTGGGTACCGTATCAGGATTGATCAATTTTCAATGATACGTAGCCTGGTTTGTAGACTCTATAACTTTCACACAAACCTATTATCATACACTTATCAGGTTTTTTTTTTACCAAAGACATGTAGCAGAATACATTCTGGCCTAAATTTATAACGAAATTTGATTTTATTGTATTTCTTTAGAAACAGAAAGTAGAAAATATTGCTTTTTTTTTAATTTTCGCTCTTTTTGCGCTTATATAGCAAAAAAATAAAAAACCCAGTGGTGAATAAATACCACCAAAAGAAAGCTCTATTTGTGTGAACAAAATGATAATAGCACCCCAAACGCTGTGCGATGTTGCCGCGATTTCCGCCTGCCGAATTGCGGTAACATCGCGCAAACAACGCATGACGCCCCGAAGAAGCTCTTGTACCTTTTTTGGGCATCAAGACCAAATAATATACACTTATTTGCGTTATATTTATAAATTTTGGCCAAAGTTTGTGAAGAAAAATTACTAATTTGCAAAATTTTATGACACAAACAAAGAAAATGTATTTTTTCACAATATTTTCAGTCTTTTTTTATTTATAGCACAAAAAATAAAAAACCCAGTAGTGATTAACCGCTTCCATACAGAGCAGTTAGACACCCTTCCTGCCCAGACCAATTTTCAGCTTTCAGCACTCTCACACTTTGAATGACAATTGCTCAGTCATGCTACACTGTAACCAAACAAAATTTTTATCATTTTTTCACGCAAATAGAGCTTTCTTTTGGTGGTATTTGATCACAACTGGGGTTTTTTTTTTCGTGATATATGCAAAAAAAGAGCAAAAATTTTGAAAAAAAAAACACTTTTTTTTAGTTTCAATTATAAAATTTTGCAAAAAATTAATTTTTCTTCATACATTTGGGCCAAAATGTATACTGCTACATGTCTCTGGTAAAATTAACCCAAATTAGTGTATATTATTTAGTCTGTGTGAAAGTTATTGAGTCTAGAAGCTATGGTACCAATTACTGAAAATTGATCACACCAGATGTACTGACGGCCTATCTCCTTTCTTGAGGCCCTGAAATGTCAGGACAGTACAAATACCGCCCAAATGACCCCTTTTTGTAAAGTAGACAGTCCAAGGTATTTAGTAAGAGGCATAGTGGGTTTTTTGAAGTTGTAATTTTTTACCACAATTCTTGGGAAAATGAAGAAAAATTTTTTTTTATTTTTTTTCCCACAAAGTTGTCAATTTATAAGCTATTTCTAACACATAGCATGTACACAGCAAAAATTACACCCAAAAATACATTCTGCTACTCCTTCCGAGTATGGCGATACCACATGTGTGAGACTTTTACACAGCCTGGCCACAAAAGAGACTCCACGTCCAAGAAGCACCTTCAGGCGTTCTAGGAGCATAAATACACATAAAACTTTCTTACTACCTATCACACTTTTCAAGGCCCTAGAGCACCAATACAATGGAAAAGTCCACAAAATGGCCCTATTTTGGAAAGCAAACACTCCAACGTATATTCTATGAGGCATTATGGGTCGTTTGAACATATCATTTTTTTCCACAGGTTTTTGGAAAATGTGGGAAAAAAATGAAAACTTTTTTTTTTTACACAAAGTTGTCAATTTATAGGATATTCCTAACACATAGCATGTACACAGCAAAAATGACACCCCAAAATACATTCTGCCACTCCTCCTGAGTATGGCAATACCACATGTGTGAGACTTTTTCACAGCTTAGCCATATAGAGGGGCCTAACATCCAAGGCGCACCATCATGCATCCTAGCCACTTGCCTAGGCCTATTTTTGACATTTGGTGTTTACAAGCTAAAATCAGTTGTTTTGCTAGAAAACTGCTTAGAACCCCCAAACAGTATATATATTTTTTTTAGCAGAGACCCTAGAGAATAAAATGGAGATTATTGCAATATTTTTTATCACACCGTATTTGCGCAGCGGTCTTCCAAACGCAATTTTTTTGGAAAAAATTCACTTTTTTTAATTAAAAAATAAGAAACCAGTAAAGTTAGCCCAATTTTTTACCATAATGTGAAAGATAATGTTACGCCGAGTAAATAGATACCCAACATGTCATGTTTCAAAATTGCACACGCTCACGGAATGGCGACAAACTTTGGTACTTAAAAATCCCCATAGGCGACAATTTAAAAATGTCTACAGGTTGCCATCTTTGAGTTACAGAGGAGGTCTATGGCTCAAATTATTCCCCTTGCTCTAACGATCGCGGCGATACCTCACATGTGTGGTTTGAACACCTTTTACATATGTGGGCGGGGTTTCTGTATGCGTTCGCTTCTGCGCACGAGCTCACGAGGACAGGGCGCTTTATTTTTTTTTTTACTATTTATTTTATTTATTATTTTTTATTTTTACACCGTTTAAAAAAAAAAAATTGATCATTTTTATTTCTATTAAAAGGAATGTAAACATTCCTCGTAATAGAAATAGGCACGACAGGACCTCTTTTTTGTGAGATCTGGGGTCAAAAAGTCCTCAGATCTCACAAGTACACTAATAGATAGAAAAAAAAAAAAATTATTATATAAAATGAAAAAAAAAAAAAAGGACCTTTAAACCGGTTGCTAGGCAACAACATTTTCCGTAGCTCCGGTCCTCCAAGACCATAGAGTCAAGTGAGGGCAAGCTTGCCCTCACTCGACATCCTGTCTGTGAGGATCTGGGACCGGATCGTTTTCCCCGCTGCCGGCGGGTCCGGTAAGTGGGGAAAAGGACCGGAACGTGGCGGGAGGGGGGGGGGCGCCTCTTCCGCCATCCCGGAAGGGTGATCCCACGGCGAATCTGCCGCTGGGACCACCCTTATCGGAAAGCCAACCGTCCACCGTTTAAAAAAATACCAGGGTTATGGCAGCTATCTGCTGCCATAACACCGGTATTTAGGTTTAAACAGAGGACGTATATAAACCTTTTTGGACTTGGACATGGTGGCTGTATGAAGGGTGATAGGTACTCGGGTACTTTGTTGGGCAGGTGACAAGTACTCTGGTACTGATGAGCAAGTGACAGGTACTCGAGTACTCCGATAGGCAGGTGACAGGTACTCAGATACTCTGATGGGCAGGTGACAGGCAGGTGATAAGTACTGATGAGTAGTACTGATACTGATAGGTGATACTGTACTGATGGGTACTGATGATCAGTACTGATACGTGATGAGTAGTGATGAGTAGTGATGGGTACTGATGAGCAGGCGGCAAGTACTCGGGTACTTCAGGCGTCAGGTACTCTGATGAGCAGGTGGAAGGTACTCGGGTACTCTGATGGGTAGGTGACAGGTACTCAGGTACTCTGATGATGGGTACTCCGTTGACAGGTACTCAAAGTACCCAAGTACCTGTCATCAGAGTACCCGAGTACCTGTCATCAGAGTACCCGTCATCAGAGTACCCGAGTACCTGTCATCAGAGTACCTGAGTACCCGTCATCAGAGTACCCGAGTACCCGTCATCAGAGTACCCGAGTACCTGTCATCAGAGTACCCGAGTACCCGTCATCAGAGTACCCGAGTACCTGTCATCAGAGTACCCGAGTACCCGTCATCAGAGTACCCGAGTACCCGTCATCAGAGTACCCAAGTACCCGTCATCAGAGTACCCAAGTACCCGTCATCAGAGTACCCGAGTACCTGTCATCAGAGTACCCGAGTACCTGTCATCAGAGTACCCGAATACCTGTCACCAGCCCATCAGAGTACCCGAGTACCTGTCATCTGAGTACCTGATGGGCTGGTGACAGGTACTCGGGTACTTTGATGGGCTAGTGACAGGTGCTTTTTATTGGTGGGGGGCAATCAGTGTGGTTGGGGTGCACTGTAATCGGTAACTAGCTGTTACCACACTCTCTTCCTCACACAGGATCAGTGTGTGAGGAGGAGAACACGGTGACCGCTAGTTACCGTGTTCTCTGTTGACATTTGTGACCGGCTGTGATTGGACACAGCCGGTCACGTGGTAAAGAGCCAATTTCATTGGCTCTTTACCTAGATCGGGGATCGACTCTGTCCGAGGGACGAGCCTCGTCCCCAATCGCTGCTCTGCGCGCCCCCGGGGGCGCGCATTGCAGAGAGAACGAGCGGCTCGTGCTGGAGCCGCTCATGTGATCGGCTGTGATTGACACAGCCGATCACGTGGTAAACAGCCAATTTCTATTGGCTGTTTACCTTGATCAGGGATGGGCTATGTCTGAGGGACGAGCCTCACCCCCGATCGCCGCGCTGCGCGCCCCCGGGGGCGCGCAGTAGAGGGGGGATCCGGGCGACGTCATATGACGGCGGCCCGGATCCTTACAACCACTTTGCCGACGTCATATTACATGACTCGGTATGGAAGTGGTTAAATACCATCAAAAGAAAGCTCTATTTGTGTGAAAAAAAGGAAATTTTTTATGGGTTGCATGACTGAGTAATTGTCATTCAAAATGTGAGAGCGCTGAAAGCTGAAAATCGGTCTGGGCAGGAAGGGGGTGAAAGTCCACTGTAGGCAAGTGGTTAATCTAACATGTAGCATACGAATTTTGTGGCCTACATAATCCAGGCTGCACGGATACCTAATAAGTTATACCACATACTTAGTTGAGCAGGTTATGAAAGGTTTAATATCAAACTCTTTGTGGGTGGAATTAGACCTGTAACCTTAGTGGCGGGACACCCCTAAAAACAACCGGAGGAGAATCTGGTAAAAAGGGATGTAGATAAGGGAGGGGGTATAGGGGGGTTGAACGCCCCCCCCCCCCCCCCCAGAGCACCAGTGTACAAAATACATTGAAAGGAAACATTTTTTTTTTCTTTGGAGCCACACCAGGCTCTGGTGCATTGTTATTTTAATGCTGCTGCCTGCTGTTACTTCACCTGACCACCTGGAGTGCTGCCCAGGCTGTAGGCTTGGCTTGGGATGAGGGAGGCTCTGGCTGACAGTACTCTCGTTTGTCTGCTCCACCTCAACGCCTCCACACCTCCTCTCTAGTCCAGACTGAGACTCCAGAGACATGTCTTGCCTTGTCCAGCCAGTTACAGAAGCTTCCAGGAGAACAGCAGCACTGAGAGCAGAGCGGTAGGGAGCGGGCAGCACCTACCCCGCCCACTGACACATATGATTGGCTCCTCCTCTCTTGGAGCTGCCACTTCCTGCCTTTGGCTGTCACTAGGGGAAGAAGCTGCCTGAGCCTGAGTCTGAGTGCTGTTAGCTCAGCTGACCCTGCCTGCCTGCTTGCCAGTACCACGTGGAAGGATCATATTAATTTTCTCTGAACTGCTGCTGTGCTGTGCTGGAGTCTGGACCTTAACCTTAACTCCAGGAGGACAGGTCACCAACAAACACCAGGTGTGTCTCTCCCTGTGCTGTGTTCTACATTTGAACTTCAACCATGGATCACGTTCAGGGCTGCTAGGAAAGTTGGAGTTCAGTTTTTTTCATCTGTTTTTATAAACTCTTTCATAATATATTTTCTTATCCTCCTCTTATTTAATTCTTGCAATGCATACCTCAGTCTCAACATTAAAGTGTAAAATAGGTGTAAGGTTGATAATCTCTTACAAAAGCCAATCCTGCCATTCTGAATATAAGTACAGTGGGCAGGATGTTTTTTTTTTCCTTGCCCTGTTGTTATCTATTTTATGACAAAGATTGGCTCTAAAAAAATGAAGGTAACCTACAAATGAACAGGCTCTCTCTCCCCATGTGTGTGCTATCTGCACATTCACATAACAGTGGGAACATTCTGAGATTTACCCTTAGCTGTATGGAGTGCTTTGCTACTACATTTGAATGCTGCCCTGAAGGTAATTAATCTTTATTTAAATGTATGCTGCTAGCCTGCTACATTGTAGTCCTGCTGAGGAAGTTGTTAACCCTTTCCATGTGATGCTAGGCCTACTGGTCTTAGCTTAAAGTGGTAGTAAACCAAAAAAATCTTCTCCCTGAAAGTTAATGGCATAATGTGCTAGTATGAATCACATACATTATTATTATTATTATCACATTATTTTTATTATCACTTTATTTTTGCATGGCTGTTTTGTTACATATTTTAATGTATTCTGTGTTAATTAACTCACAGCAGAGCAGAGTCGCTACTTATATCACCAATTAGTTGTGGTTTTAATAATGATGTTTTCCAAGCGCAGTTTCAAATTTTGGAGTGTGTGTGTGTGTGTGTGTGTGTGTGTGCATGTGTCTCTTTCTCTTGTGTGCTCCTCAGGCTAAAACTGCAGTGAAAAAATTTCTTCCTGTCATTGATTCATACTATAACTAGGTATCTGAGATTGTGGAAATTGCTGGCAAAGTTTGTTGACTGAGGTGCGTGTGTGCTGAGTCTTCTGTAATTGCTGTTGTGTTAGTTGTTAGGCCCTGACTGTTCACATGTAGCAATTTGGGATTGTGGGCAAAATATCCCTGTGATTCCGCTCACCGCCACACCCAGATTCCAGTCCAAATCGAACGGCAATGCTGGCAAAAGGCAGCACGTGTGTTTGTGTTCTATTCATTTTTAGTGACACCAAAATGTGGTGTGGTTTTGCTGTGATTGTTGAGCAATTTATCACACAAGGATCCAAAACCACACCATGTTTTGGTGCCACTAAAAATGAAAGGAACACAAACACATGTGTTGCGTTTTGCCAGCATTGCAGTGTGATTTGGAATTGCAGGCAGAATCACAGGGATACTGCCAGCCCGGGATCCCAAATCACTACATGTGAACAGGGCCTTAATCCAACAAGCAGAGGAAGGGGGAAGGGTGAAAGGAAAAACACACCGCTCCTAGGCAATCCGCAAAGCAATGATCCCAGAAAGGCTGTAATAAGCCTGTAGCTGGGTGCTCACTGAGGTCCGTGGCCCGGAAAGGTCAATAATAAAAAGGAGAGAGATTCCACTTAAAACAGTTTTTCAACTGCAACACTAGCTATGTAGTGTACGTTATTACCTGCAAATGTTGCAACATGCAGTATGTGGGACGTACTACCCGCAAAATACGGGAACGCTTCCGCGAACACTTAAGTGACATCAGAATTAAAAAATCTAGGAATGTAGCAAAACATTTTAATAGTCAAGATAATGGTGACATTAATTTAGTACAGGTCCAAAATAATAGTGGATAATGTGCGTCTTATGGCCAGGGGGGATAATTTATTCAGACTCCTATGTAGAAGAGAAGTCTATTGGATTTTTCACCTTGACACTCAAATTCCCAAAGGTATGAATCATGAGTGGGATATGTCCAGTGGTGGGATTCAAAAATTTTAGTAACCAGTTCCGACTTTCAATGCACAGTGACCAGCGTGCCCCCTTTGAATGCAGAATGACCAGCGTGCCCCCTTTCAATGCAGAATGACCAGCGTGCCCCCTTTCAATGCACAGTGACCAGCGTGCCCCCTTCAAAACAGTGACCAGCGTGCCCCCTTCAATGCACAGTGATCAGCATGCCCCCTTCAATGCACAGTGACCAGCATGCCCCCTTTCAATGCAGAATGACCAGCGTGCCCCCTTTGAATGCAGAATGACCAGCGTGCCCCCTTTCAATGCAGAATGACCAGCGTGCCCCCTTTCAATGCACAGTGACCAGCATGCCCCCTTCAATGCACAGTGACCAGAATGCCCCCTTTCAATGCAGAATGACCAGCGTGCCCCCTTTCAATGCACAGTGACCAGCGTGCTCCCTTTCAATGCAGAATGACCAGCGTGCCCCCTTTCAATGCACAGTGACCAGTGTGCCTCCTTTCAATGCACAGTGACCAGCATGCCCCCCTTTCAATGCACAGTGACCAGCGTGCCCCCCTTTCAATGCAGAGAGAACAGCGTGCCCCCCTTTTAATGCACAGTGATCAGCGTGCCCCCCTTTCAATGCACAGTGACCAGCGTGCCTCCTTTCAGTGCACAGTGACCAGCATGCCCCCCTTTCAATGCACAGTGACCAGCGTGCCCCCCTTTCAATGCAGAGAGACCAGCGTGCCCCCCTTTTAATGCACAGTGATCAGCGTGCCCCCCTTTCAATGCACAGTGACCAGCATGTCCCCTTTCAATGCACAGAGACCAGCATGCCCCCTTTCAATGCACAGATCATCGTGCTCGTGCCATGCCCCCTTTCAATGTAGAGACCAGCGTGCGGCACGCCCCCTTCAATGCAGAGATCATCATTCGTGCCCCCTTCAATGCAGAGATCATCATTCGTGCCCCCTTCAATGCAGAGTTCATCATTCGTGCCCCCTTTCAATGCAGTCTGCAGAGACCAGCATGCTGCGTGCCCCCTTCAATGCCGAAATCATCGTGCCCCCTTCAATGCAGAGTTCATCATTCGTGCCCCCTTTCAATGCAGTCTGCAGAGACCAGCGTGCTGCGTGCCCCCTTCAATGCAGAAATCATTGTGCCCCCTTCAATGCAGAGTTCATCATTCGTGCCCCCTTTCAATGCAGTCTGCAGAGACCAGCGTGCTGCATGCCCCCTTCAATGCAGAGTTCATCATTCATGCCCCTGTCAATGCAGTCTGCAGAGACCAGCGTGCTGCGTGCCCCCTTCAATGCAGAAATCATCGGATTTGTGCCCCCTTCAATGCAGAGTTCATCATTCGTGCCCCCTTTCAATGCAGTCTGCAGAGACCAGCGTGCTGCGTGCCCCCTTCATGCAGAAATCATCGTGCCCCCTTCAATGCAGAGTGAACAGCGTGCCAACTTGCCAAGCCCCCCAGACCAGTGCACTTGACTTACCTTACTAGCGGCTTCTTCTCTTCAGTCCCCGGGTCTCCACTCTCCTCGAGTCCTCTCCTGCGTCGTGCCTCCTCCTCGAGTCTCGACCAATGGCATTGGCCTGTCTGGGAGGCGGCGGCCTGAAGGAGAAGGGGTGACGTCACTGGTTGCTAGATGTTAAGCGGCTCTAGCCTAGCAACCAGTGACTGTGTGTGGGCTCCGGCCGTCTCCCTGCAGAGAGACAGCGCCGACAGAGAGCAGCAGCGGTCAGCGGATCAGGACTGATGTTCAAACTCACAACTGAGTTTGAACATTTGTCCTGATCCGATGACCGCTGCTGCTCTCAGGTGCCGGTTCTGCGAACTTGCAGAAATTTAGTAACCGGTTCCATAGAACCAGTGCAAACCGGCTGAACCCCACCACTGGATATGTCCCATTATTTTGAATAAGAAAGCCCATGACCATTCAAATATTGATGTGCTTCTTGTCTTTCAGTACTAGTCCTAATGTGACTAGATATATATATACACACGGTATTTTTTCCTCCTATGTATTTTCCCATGTTCCTCCTATATATATATATATATGGGTGCATTTCTCATATTCTATACGGGTCGAAAAATACAAAGATACCATTACATTGTTTCTTTTATATATTGAACTAGTATTCATGTGTTTTTGTATGACAGGTTATTTTGGTAGAAACAAGAAAGAGTTGGTACAAGATAGTTGTCCAACGAGAAATTAGCGGACTTTAGAGGCACATACTGAACAGGCAAAAATTTGTTTGGTTAAAAACATTTAAATTTTATTCAACACATTGTTTAAAAAAAAGAGAAATTAAATTAAAAAAAAGCATGTGTGCATATATACAATAAAAATCGAACTCTGAATGGGAAAAACCTCCATACAGGTTCCAAGTGGTTATGCAAATATTATATATGATTTTTTTTACACAAGAGGTACATATGTTGTACTGGTCTGGAAAGGTCAACGCGTTTCGCATTACGCTTCTTCAGGACCACAGACAATCAGGTACTCTCTTAACAGAATAAACAAAATATGTAATTAATTGCAAATAAACATTGTCATATGTTTACATCTTTCATTTGCTTATTATGATAAAAAGGATCAAAACCAATGCATAGACCAACCTCCTGTAATGCAATACACCACATCATCCATAGCAGATCAACGGCCAATGGGGGGCAAAGAGGGAACTAAACACCCACCTATATTATAAAGTAATAGAAAATGTATAAGTTTTAAACATTACTCTAGTTAGGGGCAATATCCCAGATAGTGATTTGTTCCATAGTTACCTATGGTTCCAATTAGTCTCACATAGAGGGACCAGGTTAGCACCTGATGATAAAAGGTATATGTATGTTATATTATAATGATATAGTATATTGGCGTCCCTTTAAGGCAAATTTGAATTTACATTTACCTTGTAAACTGTAAAGATGCGAATGTCAGCTCATAAGAATATTACAGTTCTCCCTTTATGTGTTTTTGTTTCTTTTTTCGTGTATCAATAGATAGACGGTTCCAATATTCTGGGATGAAAAACTCCCAACTAAATCTCCTGTATGATCTGTGTTAACAATCCATAAAGATGTAGGTTTTAGTGGACAAAATAATCAACATAAATCATTCTCAAAGTAAAGGTAGGTATTTATGTACTTACAAGCTGCATAGATAACTTGTAATTTTGGGTTTCTATTAATAAAGATGCAGCACTTGAGAGGATATGCTTCTATCTGGGGGGGAGGGAGGGTAATCCCATGTTTCAAGTAGATTCTTAAAACCTTGTTACTAAAAGAGAAAAGGAGTAAATGTTTCCAGCTTGGAACAGATCAAAGGTAGGGATATTTTTCTAGAGGTAGACATCAGCATGATCTATTGGGGATCACCAGTTCTGAATATTTAATATCACTTACTTGCATATGTGACGCACATCCGGTGCGCCGCGGCCATCACCGAACACCTGGACTGATTAGCAGCCAGTGTGTTTGGGGGTATATAGTGCACTACAGCACCACCGAACGTAGTAGAGCGGCGAGACACAAATGAAGACACATATACAAGTAAGTAATATTAAATATTCTGAACTGGTGATCCCCAATAGATCATGCTGATGTCTACCTCTAGAAAAATAGAGTGGTGGTATTCTTGTTCTTGTGGTATTCCTTGTTCACTTTATTAACTTTATAACCATTGTTGATACCAACTGACATACGTATTTGTTGCTTGTCTATTTTTCATTACATTTATTGTTATAAGCTCTTTTTGTTTATTTATATTGAGCTTTCTGTATTTTTAGACATGTATTTGTCAGCCTTATGTAAAGGTGTGAGTGGTTTCTCTGATGGATCCTTTGCGAAAAAATCTTGATAACACTAATTGGTTCTGATTGAAGTCATTTGCATATCTTGATCCATAAGAGAACTCACCCTACGATAATCAGCAATGATTTAGCACTTTGTGTGAAACGCGTCTGCTGATCGGTGTGTTGTTCTGCAAGTTTAGTGTCGGATCTTTTATTTTTCAATCAATACAACGTTTTCCTGCTACCGGAAGAGCCTCATCTCCTTTCTTATTATTGAACAGGGCCTTAATGACATCGACTAAGGCTGGGCTGAGTCTTCCATTGCTGTTGTGATACTATGTTTCCCGGGTGCACCGCATTCTAAGTATCTTCTCTTTTTCTGTATGTATGGACTCTGCGGTGTCTGATAAGTACCACTTCTCTTGTCCTGTATACCTGTTTACAGGGCTTTTTTTCTCAGACAATACGTGCAGGAACTCCCCTTTCTGTGTCACCCCTTGTCTCCACACCCCGACCCACCTCCTGCACCATTCCTTGGTTCCACCCCCTACCCACCTCCCAAGTACTGCTCCTTTTTAGAGAATACAGAACCATGTAACAATTGTGGTACTAAGTAATATGTATGGAGTTTGTTAATAATGACAAGAAAAACAGTAAACTAGATCACATGCAGCCAGCAACAATAGACCCCTCTCAGCAACAATGAACCACCCGGAACGAAATACCCCGCAGAAACAAAAGATCCCCAGCAGCAATAACAGATCTACCTGCAGCCAGCACCAATAGACTCTCCAGCAGCCACCAAAAATAAACCCTCCCCCAGCTGCAATGTATCACTCACGACAAAATACCCCCTCCCCTAGCAACAACTGACCCCCAGCAACATAGGACCCACCCCCAGCAACAGTAGATCCCCCAAACCAACAACAATAGACCTCCTGAGCAACAGTAGACACCCCTCCCCACCCTGCAAAAGTAGATCTCCTCCAGCAACAATAGATTCCCCCAGCAGCTACTATAAATAGACCTTCAACCCCTTGCCATTACATACAGTCAGTGTTGGAGGTGCCGGAACTGTGTTGCCCCATGTTCCCGCTGAAAAAAAGCCCTGCCTGTTTAGCGAAAAATCAGTGTGTGCTTTGCTGCTTCCTTCCACAAGATGGTGCTCTTTGCATCTGCCCAGTAAAGATCCCAAGTTGCTACATGTGAGAAGTCCGGGCCTAACAAGCTAACACAACAGCAATTATGGAGGCCCAATGTATTTTATAGGTACAAGCTAGCCCAGGTTTTGTTTAACCATGTCTCTTAGACCCTCCCACTCTACTGTTTTGCCACACCCACTTTTTTTCTGCCCTGCAAGTCGCTTCCTCTCTGTCATGTCCCTCATTCTCGGAAGCTCGGAAGTTGTGAG
The DNA here is from genome assembly GCF_965119305.1 of Pelophylax lessonae. Classification (NCBI taxonomy): domain Eukaryota; kingdom Metazoa; phylum Chordata; class Amphibia; order Anura; family Ranidae; genus Pelophylax; species Pelophylax lessonae. The sequence goes on from NC_138770.1 coordinate 490,024,129, forward strand.
GTATGTTCTGTATGTATGAACAATGCAGTGCCACTTCTCTTGTCTGGTATGCCAGGTTAACAAAAAAATCAGTGAGTGCTTTCTTCCACAAGATGGTGCCTTTTGCACCTGCCCAGTAAGTTTGGCTATTACAGTGCACCACCCTGTGGGCAGTCCAATGGCTGAGGAGGGGGGGAACACAATAGCACAGCTGGGGAGATCGCTGTACTAACACAGCGAGTTTAGTACAGTGATTTGTCAGTTTCTTTCCTTCAGCTTTAGGCTGGACAAAAGCCAACCAAACTGGGCAATGTTTATAAGAACTGGAAGAAGGCAAAACTGAAATCAGGCTCAATTTTCAAGAGGATCTGAGAAAATAGAATTAAGAATGTGATTGCTTACTATGAGCAACACATCGTTTTTTCCTTTTTCCAGCTTTTTAATTTGGCGCAATTTGTTTTTTTAAAAAGACTTTTACTTACTACCTACTGCTGAACCCCCCCAGAACAAAAATGTATCTACTGCGGTAAAAGGGGACCCAACACACCATCATTGCATAATACATTCCAGTGTTTTCGCAAGATTTCTTTGACTGAATAGTGTTGAAGAGAATAAGAGGAGAAGAACGCATGTATAAAAGAGTAATTTTTCTCCTGCAACCTGGACTTCCACAGTTCTTCTCTATCTCGTTGATCCGCATGGACCAGGGCATTATCAAGATCTACTTCATCGTAACCTCTTTCAATAAATTTATCCCTCCGGGAAGAGGCTTCTCTGAGAAAATCTTCTCTGTTAGTGCAATTTCGCTTAAGTCTCAAAAAGTGACTGACAGGAACAGATCTCAGCCAAGCCGAATTATAGCAGCTGTTGGTGTTAATGAATTCGTTCCTGTCAGTCTCCTTGAAGAAAGTAGATGTCACAATTTGTCCCTCCACTACCCTGATCCTCAAATCTAGGAAGTGTATTTCAGTTCTGCTAAATTCATGTTGTAAGACTATGCCCCTATCATTGTTGTTAAGCGTGGCCATGAACTCATTAAGGGAATTTGAATCACCGTTCCATAGGAGAAGGATGTCATTGATATACCTTCTCCAGAAAACCCACTCTGGTTTAGGTCTAGCACCGATGACATCCTCCTCCCACTTGGCCATAAAGAGGCTGGCCATACTGGGCGCAAATTTAGCTAAAAGACAAGGCGCCTCTAAGTGCAGTAGGCTCTGAGTATTTATTAGGTTAAAAGTGTAAAAGCACTCACATTTGGTAAATGTGACATGGGCATAGCAAAGATCTGTCTGGAGTCTTCCTATCCGCTGTGCTGAGTGGTTGCACTGAGGACATCCGGTGATCCGCTTACTGTAGATGAGTCCTTTCAGCTGTGTCTCAGCTGAGTTGGCATGAGATTTCCTGAAGGCAGGCTGTATTCCACAGAAGCACCAATACAACAAACCCTTGTTCGCAAATTTAGTGCCCATTGCCACTCCTCTATTCTGCAGGTAAAAAACACCACTAAACCAAAAATAGTTGTGCCCCATTGCAAAAATAAGGAGAGATAATAAAAAATCTCTCTGGAAGCCCAATAAGGTGTCCTGTTCTAAGAAATGTGATACCGCTTCTCAGCAGTGACAAGAACATAGCTGTCCTTCCATTCAATATTTCTCAGTTCGTTAATCACCTGCATGGAATCCCTCAAAAAAGAGGGAGTTTTGGCCATCAGGGGCTGTAAAAAGTGGTCTATCTATTTACCCACCCGGGAGGTAACTGAACCTATGCCACTAATAATCGGTCTCCCGGGTGGGTGTAGCTGATCTTTATGGACTTTAGGTAAGTAGTATATTACAGGGACTCTGGTTATCAGAGGAAACTCTTAAATAAGAAGGAGAAATCCTTCCTAATACCTACTGCCCCCACTTTCAACCAGAGACACCAACTCCTTTTTACATGAACTAGTGGAATTTACATCTAACGGGTCACAATCAGATTAGAGTCTGTCCATTTCTGATTTATAGGCCGCAGAGTCTAGAATAAATATACTGTACCCCTACCTTTATCCGCAGGCCTCGCTACGATGTCCTTCTGTTCCCTTAAGAGCTTCAAACCCTTATTAAACATGTGATTGCTCCTAAGTTTTTTAACTTGTAGTTGGTCCAGATCTTTAGCAACCAAATCCATAAACACTGATAGAGAAGGGGCTAATGGCCCTGGAGGGTTAAATAGTGAGGCGTTAGAAAATACACCTGTTTAGGGCAGATAGGATTAGCTAGCCTATACCTCTTGATGCTCATTTTTCTAACGTACTTTTGAAGATCAGTAAATGTCTCAAATTTATTGAGTGGTCCTGGGGGGGGGGTGGATTTTAGGCCATGGTGAAGGACACATTTTTCTTCATTTAAGAGAATAACAGAACTCAGATTAAATAGTCCTGCATCTTTTAAACCCGCCTTTCTTTTACTGCGAATCCTCCTTCCCTGGGCCCTCCTTTAGTCTTTTTGTTTTGGGAGTGCCCCCGGGAAAAAAGTACAATTTCTATCGCCTTTGTAATAATTCGGAATCGTGCCATTCATATTCGAAAAATTACCCCCAATAGAATGTTGGGAACATGGACATTGGTTATTACCAAATGGAGCATTATAGGGGCCGACCATTATCATGAAAATAAGTTCTATCCTGTTCAGAGGGGTGCATAGTGATATATTGGTCTGCTTCCTCAATTTCAATCCTTGAATATGGACCATTATGTGGGTGCTTGAGTATGGTTAGGGGGCTCCAGTGGGCTCCTCCTAGGTGTAGGGGGGGCATGGCCTCTCTGGTACCGGCAGTGTGGACCACATTGCATAGGTTTGCTACCCACAGGCTGCGCATGGTGTTCTCTTTTTTACATAGTTTGCCATCAGGTGGGTTGCAAATATGGTTCAGCCCTCATAGGTTGCTTGATCAATGTTAGCTTGATTTTTTACCTCTGAGGTTCATTCCGCTTAGATCTATCCTCTTTTAACTCTCATTGTGGCTGGCACTCCGGCGGTGCGTCTCCCGCTACTGTACAGAGTCTTACCTACACCCTCCCCACATTGGCTGCGCCTCGTTGCGCTTGGTTTAATTTGCCCACATATAGTTGTCTTTGTTGTCTCACATATTTACCTCACTCGCCTCAGATCCTCATTCTCCAACCCATCTCCCCCCTCTCTTGTGCTTTCCTTATTTGCCACTCTTCCTCCTTCCTTTACCCCCGTCCACCCCCCCTTTTTTCTCCCTCCTTTCCCCCGTGGCGGGAAAACTGTCTGTTACCATGGCGACTGCGCATGTAAGAGACGCTCAGTGCGCGTGCCCAGGCACACGGGAAGCAATGTGCGAATGCGCATGCGAATGCGCGGATGCGCAAACGTGCGTACGCAACGTGCGCACGCAATTGGCGCCAAACGGCCTATTTATACCAGGAGATGACAGGAGCACATTGCTGAGTGGTCTTTCAGCTTGTGTTCCTGTTTACCTGTGCCCTGACCTGCTTGTGGATTTCCCGTTATACTGACCCGGCTCGCCTTTGACTCTCCTTGGATTCCTGCCTGCCTACCTGTGACCTCAGCTTGTGTTTGACCCTGCCTTGCCTTATGCCTTTGTACCTTGCTGCCAGACTGTGTACCGACTTCGGCCTGTATCCTGACTCCGCTTTTGTCTCACGTTCCTGTACCCGTGCTGTCCGGCTGTTGACAACTCCTTGGCTAGTGTTCCGACGTCGCTCCTGCCTTCTCATCCAGCATCACCGGGTTCCAGTTCCAGGTGTTCATCCGGTGATCCACAGCCATCAGTCTTCTGCCAAGACATCACCCGCTACACCGGCCCTCGTGCCACTCTGTGTCCTACACCGCCTGTCATCTCTATCAGGGGTGTTGGACAGGAGGTGCAAGAGAAGCCCCCTCTACAGCTTGGTCTCCACCAGGTACGTGATAGTACCACTCAGCCAGATGTCGGAGACCGAGAGAGGGGCTTCACCTCTAGAGACATTATGCCAGCAACTTGCCTCGCTTACCCAAGCAGTCAAATCCTTGCAAGAGGGCTACTTCCAATTAGAGGGTCGCATCCAATCCATGGCTTCTATCCCGGCAGCCCCGCCACCTGGGTCCTCTGTGCCCGAACGGGCTCTATCTACACCTGCAGTGGTTTTGCCACCACCAGAACCTCGGGTACCTGCTCCAGAACGATTTTCGGGTGACCGACACAAATTCCGGGCTTTCAGGAATTCTTGTGAGCTATACTTTGCCCTGCAGCCACGGACTTTCTCACTTGAATCCACCAAGGTGGGGTTCGTAATCTCTCTACTGCTCGGAGAGCCGCAATCCTGGGCCCACCGTCTGCTGGAACAAAATAGTATAGCCCTGAACACCGTCTCATCATTTTTCGAAGCGATGGCGCAGCTTTATGACGACCCCCAGCGATCTGTTACAGCCGAAGCAACCCTACATGCATTACAGCAAGTCCGCCGCCCTGCTGAGGACTATGTTGCCGAATTCCGCAGATGGGCTTCCGATACAGGCTGGAATGATGCAGCCTTACGGCATCAATTCCGTCTCGGCCTATCTTAAGGATGAACTTGCCAGAGTGGGTACGCCTGATTCTCTTGATGACCTTATTAGTCTTGCGATCCTGCTTGACCGCAGGCTCAGGGAACGGAGAGTGGAAAGAGCTGGAAGTTCCAGACCTACCTGGATGTTGCCTCAAGTGCCGTCACCTCCGGCTTTTCATCCACCTGTCTCTTTCCCCACAACCTCCAGTGTAGAGCCCATGCAACTCGAACTTTTACGCTCTCCACTAACCACTGAGGAGAGATTGCGAAGACGCCGGAACAACTTATGCCTCTATTGTGGGGAAGCCGGACATTACCTTCAGACCTGCCCGGTGCGGCCTAGTCTCAGTTTGCCTTCCCTTCTTACCTTGCAAACAGTTATAGGAGGGATCTGTCCACTCACATTACTCTACCTCTCTCACTACAGATTCTCGGAAAAACCATCCAAGTCCCAGTCATTATTGACTCCGGCGCTTGCAGCTGCTTCATGGACAGTGACTTTGCTCAGCATCATCAAATCCCTCTGCAAGCAAAGACTCGCCATCTATCTATCCATTTAGCTGACGGATCCCATCTCAAGTCCGGGCCTATAACCCAGGAAACCTGTCCATTACTGGCTATCTCTAATAAAGGCCACCGAGAATACTTATGTTTGGACATTATCCCTTCTCCTCTGTTCCCTATCATTCTCGGTATTCCATGGCTACAAGCACACAATCCTCAGATAAACTGGAAGTCAGGAGAAGTGGCATTTCCATCCACCTACTGTCAACAAAACTGTTTCCAGCACAGTCCTGGGAGACCTGCATCACTTTTGGGCCTGCAACCTGATCCGTCTGCATCCCAACTTGTGCCCGCGGCTTACCATGAGTTCTTGGAAGTCTTTGATAAACAGAAAGCAGACATCCTACCACCTCACCGGCCGTATGACTGCCCAATTGAACTTTTACCAGGTGCTGAGATTCCGTTTGGGCGTATCTTCCCCCTCTCTGAACTGGAACTCGAGGCATTACGCCTTTACATTGACGATAACCTGAAAAAAGGCTTCATCCGACCCTCTACGTCCCCCGCGGGGGCTGGTATTTTCTTCGTTGAAAAGAAAGACCATTCTCTATGCCCCTGTGTGGATTATCGGGAGTTGAACAAGGTTACTGTCAAGAACAGATACCCCCTGCCCTTAGTTCCTGAACTTTTCCAACGCTTCAGGGCAGCCACGGTATTCACAAAACTTGATCTACGAGGAGCATACAACCTAGTGTGGATCCGTGACGGCGACGAGTGGAAAACCGCCTTTCGCACAAGATTTGGCCACTTTGAGTACCTCGTCATGCCCTTTGGTTTATGCAATGCTCCAGCCACTTTTCAGCATTTTGTAAACAATATTTTCAGAGACTTCCTTGATTTGTTTATGATTGTCTATCTTGATGACATTCTTATCTTTTCAGACTCCATTCAATTACACCGTGAACATGTCAAGAAGGTTCTTGGTCGCCTAAGAGACCATGGATTATACGCAAAGGCTGAAAAATGCGAGTTCGAAAAGGAATCAATCCAATTCTTGGGACTCGTCATCTCCACTTCTGGGATCTCCATGGACCCCCAAAAGGTCAAATCAATCCTCGAATGGCCCACTCCCACAGACAGGAAGAGCACACAAAGGTTCATTGGCTTCGCCAATTTTTACCGCAAGTTCATCAAGAACTTCTCCGCCATTATCCTTCCAGTCACCCAGCTAACAAGGCAATGCACTCGTTTCCAGTGGACACCAGCAGCGCAAGCTGCGTTTGATCAGTTGAAGATCCGATTCACTTCTGCACCTATTTTACGACACCCAAATCCCGCTCTGCCCTATGTTCTCGAGGTGGATGCTTCAGAAAATGCCATAGGTGCCATCCTGTCACAGCGTTCAGGTACGAGATCTCTTCTTCATCCTGTTGCTCTCTTTTCCAGGAAACTCAGCCCAGCAGAAAGGAACTACGATGTTGGAGACCGGGAATTACTGGCCATCAAGGCGGCCTTGGAGGAATGGCGCTACCTATTAGAAGGAGCATCTCACCCTATCCTGATCTTTACCGACCACAAAAATCTGGAGTACCTCCGAACAGCTAAGAGACTGAAACCACGTCAAGCCAGGTGGGCACTGTTCTTTTCTCGTTTTACCTTCCATATCACCTACAGGCCAGGCTCCAAGAATGGCAAACCTGATGCACTTTCCCGCATGTACCCAGAGGACGAAGAGTGTCATCCAGTAGACACAATCCTGCCATCCCAAAGTTTTCTACTTTTGCAAGCGGATCTGTTAACGCAGCTGAAGCAGGCGTCCACAAGGGATGTTTTACCATCAGGCATGTGCCTTCAGGAACAAGAAGGTCTGTTTTTCTATAACCGAAAAGTGTTTGTACCTCCAGGTCTACGTGCCAAGGTCCTCGGCCTGTGCCATGATCACCCCTTAGCAGGGCACTTTGGGATATCTAAAACGGTTGACCTGGTACAACGGTCCTTTTGGTGGCCTGGTCTGAGGTCCGACTGCCGTAATTATGTTAGCACCTGTACAATCTGCATCCGGAACAAGAATGACAAGGCCAAAGCCTGGGGTTTACTAAGACCCTTGCCCATTCCCAAGAGGCCTTGGGAAATGATAAACATGGACTTTATCGTTGAGCTCCCTCCTTCTGAAGGATTCACAACTATCTTTGTGGTGGTCGACAGACTAACAAAGATGGCCCACTTTATCCCTATGTTGGGAACTCCCTCAGCAATGGAAACTGCCCAAACCTTCATCAAGGAAGTGGTTCGGCTCCACGGGGTTCCTAGTAATATCACTTCAGACCGAGGGGTGCAATTTACTTCGAGATTCTGGAGAGGCCTTTGCAAAACATTAAAAATTGACACGTACTTTTCCTCAGCTTATCACCCGCAAACAAACGGGCAAACGGAGCGTACAAACCAGACCCTGGAGCAGTACCTCCGGTGTTTTTCATCTTTCTCACAAGACGACTGGGCATCACTTTTACCCCTAGCAGAGTTTGCATATAATAACGCAGTGCATTCAGCCACAATTCAAGCCCCGTTTTTTGCAAACTATGGGTACTTCCCAGCCTTTATGCCTGACGTAATACCTGATTCCTTGGTTCCCGCAGTCCAGGAAAAAGCTACATTTTTGCAAACCAACAACAAATTATTGCAAGATGCCATTGTCAAAGCACAGCAAGACAACAAAAAATTTTTTGATAGGAAGAGAAGGGGAGATCTAAACCTCAGACCGGGAGACAAGGTTTGGTTATCCTCTATCAATCTAAAACTGTCATGTCCGTCTAAGAAACTGGGGCCTAGATATATCGGTCCATTCTCTATTAAGAGACAAATCAATCCTGCTGCCTATGAACTTTCACTCCCGGAAACATACAGAATTCACCCTGTTTTCCATGTATCCCTACTGAAGCCTACCAGACCCAATCCATTTCCTGACCGAGAGTCGGATCCACCTCCGCCTGAAACTATTGATGGCAACGAAGAATACGAGGTTGAAGCAATATTAGACTGTAGGAAAAAAAGGAGGTACTGTCCAGTACCTAATTAAATGGAAGGGCTATGGCCCGGAAGAAAATTCTTGGGAACCAGAAGCCAACCTCCATGCTACGGATCTAATTCAAACCTTTTTTCAGCTTCATCCTGAGAAGATGTTGCAGATGGGCATCCGGAGGCCACCCATTGGGGGGGGGCAATGTAAGAGACGCTCAGTGCGCGTGCCCAGGCACACGGGAAGCAATGTGCGAATGCGCATGCGCCAATGCGCGGACGCGCGAACGTGCGTACGCAACGTGCGCACGCAATTGGCGCCAAACGGCCTATTTATACCAGGCGATGACAGGAGCACATTGCTGAGTGGTCTTTCAGCTTGTGTTCCTGTTTACCTGTGCCCTGACCTGCTTGTGGATTTCCCGTTATACTGACCAGGCTCGCCTTTGACTCTCCTTGGATTCCTGCCTGCCTACCTGTGACCTCAGCTTGTGTTTGACCCTGCCTTGCCTTATGCCTTTGTACCTTGCTGCCAGACTGTGTACCGACTTCGGCCTGTATCCTGACTCCGCTTTTGTCTCACGTTCCTGTACCCGTGCTGTCCGGCTGTTGACAACTCCTTGGCTAGTGTTCCGACGTCGCTCCTGCCTTCTCATCCAGCATCACCGGGTTCCAGTTCCAGGTGTTCATCCGGTGATCCACAGCCATCAGTCTTCTGCCAAGACATCACCCGCTACACCGGCCCTCGTGCCACTCTGTGTCCTACACCGCCTGTCATCTCTATCAGGGGTGTTGGACAGGAGGTGCAAGAGAAGCCCCCTCTACAGCTTGGTCTCCACCAGGTACGTGATAGCGCAGTTCCAGACCGAGCTCGGGATCCAATTCACCTCACTTAATATCCGGGGCCTATTGACCCCGGAAAAGCGATCCAGGCTCCTCTCAGACCTCAAACGGCATGGCTCCTACGTAGCTTTCCTACAGGAAACCCATTTTACAACTGAGAGGGTTCCTCAACTGTTCATTCGTGATTTCCCCTGGGCTTACCACACCCCCCCCTGTTGAAATCTAAAGGGGTCAGCATACTTTTGGCTAAACATGTCCCTTGGTCGCTTACAGCGGAAAAGTCTGATCCACAAGGTAGGTACCTCCTCCTCAAAGGGATGATTGGCAATACCACAGTCACGATGGTTAATGTTTACTTTCCAAACTCAGACCAGCTGACCTTTCTGAGGTCCCTGTTGTCCTGGAATTCCGCAAGGGGCTCCTCCTGATGGGGGGAGACATTAATTTTGCCCCAGAACCAGAACTAGATGTCTCGCGTGGAGGGTCCCACATCTCCTACGCCAATTTAAAGAAACTGAAGGTAGAGCTCTCACATCTTAATTGCACAGACCCTTGGCGCATTATGCATCCCAAAGACCGGGATTATACCTACTTCTTTGCAATTCACAATACATATTCGAGGATTGACTTCTGGTTGATCCAACACAAAAACTTACCTATGGTCACTGACTCACGGATAGATCATATTTCCTTCTCTGACCATGCCCCCATTCATTTGATGTTATGCTGGGGGGGTGATCGTTTCAGGCCATTGACGTGGCGGTTAAATTAATCTCTCCTGCAGGTCCCTGAGATGTGATTGGAGATCGAGAAGGCCGTCGCCAATTTTTTCAGTGAGACCGTCAACTCCACCCCGAATCGTGCTTCCATTTGGGAAGCACATAAGTGTGTCATACAGGGCATTTTGATCCGCATAGGTGCTCAGAGAAAATGCGAGAGGGCCAGACAGATTGGAGACCTTTCTTTTCTAGTGCAGTCCCTCAGCTCCCTTCGGCGTCCCATCTCCTTACCCTACAAAAGGTGCGGGAGGAGCTGAACGCTCTTCTCTATCAAAAGACCACACAGCTCTTGGCATGGGCCTGCCGACATACATCTGAATTCTCCAACAAACCCGGGGCGATGCTGGCTAGAGTTCTGCGGGGTCCTCGAAAACGCACTTTTATATCCCATATAGACACTGGTCGGGGGAAGAGGGTTCATACATCCAAGGACATAGCATCCGCGTTTGGTAAATATTACCGTGCCCTGTATAACCTGCAGTCTGACCTATCCCCTGAGGACCTAGCCAACACGTTTTTGGCAGCAGAAAAATATATCCGGGATCCTGGGATGCCCTCGCTTTCCGAGGACCTTGGGAAATTTCTGGAGGCCGAGCTCACTGCCGAGGAATTTGACTTAGCGGTGCAGCAGACCAAACCACAGAAGGCACCGGGTCCTGACAGTCTCACCATCACCTACTACCGGACCTTCGCCCCGACTCTAACCACCCATTTCTTCTCCACCTATAATGCCATAATTGGGGGCAATGACTTACCAGTTGATTCCCTGCGGGCCTACATAACGCTCTTACATAAAGAGGTAAAAGACCCAGCCCAGTGTAGCAACTTCCGCCCCATAGCTCTGCTGAACATAGATCTGAAGCTCTTCGCTAAGATCCTGGCTAATAGGATCCTTCTGCATGTTGCAACCTTGGTGCACCTGGATCAGGCAGGGTTTATACCAACGAGGAGGCCAGGGACCATACCACCAGGGTTATTGACCTCATTCATCATGCTCGCTCGCTTAGGCACCCCTTTATGTTGCTTTTCACAGATGCGGAAAAGGCCTTTGACAGGGTGGCCTGGCATTTCATGCGGGCCACGCTGTCACACATCGGGCTTGGCTCTTAAATGCTCCGCTTGATCATGGCACTCTATTCCTCTCCTACGGCAGGCTGTTAGGGGGAAATGCCTGGAGGTCCGACTTTTTTGCATTGACGAATGGTGCGAGACAGGGCTGCCCGTTATCCCTTCTTATCTTTATTTTAACGCTGGAACCTCTCCTCTGCTCTATTAGAAAGGACCCCGACATTTCGGGCATCAGTACACCCTTCGGCCACCACAAGATTGCAGCCTTTGCTGACAATCTGATTTTCTTTGTCACTAACCCCATTATCTCACTCCCTAACATTCTATGGGCGCTCAAACTGTATGGTGACCTGTCCAATTATAACATTAATCTCTCTAAGTCTGCAGCTCTCAACATTACACTTTCAAGTTGAGATGTCAGTAACTTACGCTCTTCGTACCCATTCCAATGGGCAGAGTGCTCAATTAAATACCTAGGCATCAATGTAACTCCGGATCCTACGGACCATTACAGGCAAATTTTTTGCCCCTTGTTCGGGAACTGAGGTCGGATCTCCAGAAATGGCATTCCCTGACCTTATTGTGGTTCGGCAGATGCAGCACGCGGAAAATTAACATTCTTCCTAGGTTGCTTAAAGTCCTCCAGGCGATTCCGATCAACATTTTTCCAACAACTACAGGCCCTGTTCAGTGACTTTGTCTGGTCCCATAAAGCTCCCAGGATAAAATTGCAACTCTTATCGTTACCAAAGGCAAGAGGGGGGTATTGGTCTTCCAGTTCCCGTCAAATACTATAAGGCGACTCACCTCTCCAGGGTGCTGGACTGGCATTGCAATGGGGCTTCCAAACAATGGGTAGCTATGGAGATGGAGGAGGCAGACATACCGCCTTTGACGGCTCCCTGGCTCATGGCTTCATTACCTGACGCTCTGCAGAAACACCCGTTGGTTGGGGCCACTATTTCAGTAGTCAGGGAGGTCTTTCGCTCCACCGATTTAGCGCCCCTGCCCTCCCTGTTGACTCCGGTCTTAGGCAACCCCAATTTCATACCTGGGCTCCCGGGCAGAGGCTTGAGGAGATTGAGTCATCAGGGAAGGTCCTGTTTGCTTGATATGTGGCCGCAGGGGACACCCATGCCATCTCTCACAGACTTGTCCCGGCTCTCCGAGCCTCCTCTTGATCCTCTCAGCATTAACAAATATGACATTTTCTTGGAACCTTTCAGAAAGCACAGTACACCCCTCGTCCGTTAACTCCTTTCAAGTGACTCTGCCGGAAGGGTGACCCAGTTCGGCACACTCTATCCCTGATGTACTCCCTCCTTACAGACGCGGTGCATTATGACTCGTTGACGTTCATCCGCCGCTGGGAATCAGACCTTGGCATGACTTTTTCACCTAAACAACTAGAGACGGTGCTGCAGATGGCACACAGATCCTCTCTCTCTTATCATTACCAGGAAGTAGGCTAAAAAATCCTTACCTGGGTGCCCTCAGTATTACACAAATTCGATTCCTCATATTCAGATAGATGTTGGAGATGTGGTTCAGAGGTGGGCACTATGCACTATATCTTTGGTCCCGCCCGGCCCTGGGTGCCTTCTGGAAGGCAGTGACAGATACTATCAAACAATTGACAGCAGTAGATGTGAGTGACAACCCAGCAGCTTGTCTTCTCCACCTGACAGAGAGACCCTTGATGAAATATAAGAAATCTCTAACTTTACATAGTTACTTAGTTACATAGTTTGTGAGGTTGAAAAAAGACATCAGTCCATCCAGTTCAACCTATGATGTGTGTGTGTGTGTGTTTGCTGTTAACCGTACATTGTATACTCCTGTATGTTGTGGTCATTAAGGTTCCCATCTAATCGTTTTTTTGAAACTATCGATGCTCCCTGCTGATACCACTGCTTGTGGAAGAGAATTCCACATCCTTACTGCTCTGACAGTGAAGAACCCCCTACGTATTTTAAGGTTAAACCGTTTTTCCTTTAGTTTTAGTGAGTGGCCACGTGTCTTATTGTATTCCCTTTCTCTAAAAAGTTTTTTCCTTATGTTAGGGTCGCCAGTACAGTATTTGTACATGGATATCATATCCCCCCTCAATTGTCTCTTCTCCAGAGAGAATAAGTTCAGTGCTTGTAGTCTTTCCTCATAGCCGATGCCCTCCATTCCCCTAATTATTTTTGTTGCCCTTCTCTGGACTCTCTCCAGTTCCAGCACGTCCTTCCTGAGGACCGGTGCCCAGAACTGGACAGCATACTCCAGATGTGGCCGGACCAGAGTCTTGTAGAGTGGGAGAATAATCTCTTTATTTCTGGAGTGAATCCCCTTTTTTATACATGCCAGTATTCTATTGGCTTTGCTTGCTGCGGCTTGGCATTGCATGCCACTGCCAAGCCTGTTGTCCACCAGAACCCCCAGGTCCTTTTCCATCTTAGATTCACCCAGAGGTTTCCCCCCTAGTGAGTAGCTTGCTTTCATGTTTCTGACGCCCAAGTGCATTACTTTACATTTCTCAACATTAAACCTCATCTGCCATGTAGTTGCCCACCCCATTTTTTTGTTCAGGTCCGCTTGTAAGGATTCCACATCCTGTATAGAAGATATTGGCATGCTTAGTTTAGTATCATCCACAAATACTGAGATTGTACTAGATATCCCCCCCTCTAGATCATTTATGAATAAATTAAACAGGATTGGTCCCAGGAAAGAACCTTGGGGGGCCCCACTTTCCACACCCACCCAATCCGAGTACTCCCCATTAATCACTACCCTCTGGACTCTCACCTGGAGCCAGTTTTCTATGCCATTGGCTGGAACTGATCACCAGATCCAGACCAAAAATCATTGGTCTGTATCTGGTGACTGATCGGTTCTCTGCTGGATCAGACCAGGATAGGCTCCTGGGGCGCACGGGAGCGCGCCCTGCGAGCCGTGATCGCGCCCAACGTAGGTCTACGTCGCTGGACGGTATCGAGCCACTTTGCCGCAGTACCAACTCAGTGAGCGGTCGGCAAGTGGTTAAAGATCAAGAATAATGGTCTGGCAATCATCCTTGCTGCCAATCCTATCTGTAAAAGGAGGTCCGCCTCTCCCTCATCCCTCTGGTTGGGGGGTCTATAGCATACGCCCAATATTACCTTCCCCACTGTGCCTTCCCTTTGAAGCTCTACCCATAGGGATTCTGCCTCGTCCATAGCTCCATTATTAATATCATCCCTCATATTTACCTGTACACTGTTCTTAATATACAGACATACTCCTCCCCCTTTTTTACCTTCTCTATCTCTGCGATAGAGGGAATACCCCTGAATGGTCACCATCCACTCATGAGAGTTGTCGAACCAAGTCTCTGTTATCCCCACAAAATCTAAGTCCTCCTCAAACATCAGCAGCTCCAGCTCTCGCATCTTGTTAGCCAGGCTTCTGGCATTGGTATACAAACCTCGTAATTTTGACCGGTTGCATATATCCTCGTTTAAATTGTTGTTTTTAGGCTACTCTTGTGATTTTTCCCCATACCCACCTTGGATTTAGGTCCTCTAAACACCCTACCACTAATGTCCCCATTTGTGCCCTCTGAATCTTGCTCTCTGCTGGCTAATTCTACATCTGTACCCTCCCCCCCATCACCTAGTTTAAAAGCCCCTCTAACTTTATGGCCATCCTCTCACCCAGTACGGCTGCACCCTCCCCATTTAGGTGCAATCCGTCCCTACCAAAAAGCCGGTGGCTGAGAAGTCGGTCCAGTTCTCCAGGAATCCGAAACCCTCCTTACTACACCAGCTCCTCAGCCACTTGTTAACTTCCCTAATCTCCCGCTGCCTCTCTGGTGTGGCTCGAGGTACAGGTACTGCAGTATTTCTGAAAATATTACCTTGGAGGTCTTACTCCTCAACTTAGCGCCTAAGTCCCTGAAATCGTTTAGGACTCTCCATCTTTCTCTGCCTATGTCATTGGTACCCACGTCTACCATGACAGCTGGGTCTTCCCCAGCCCCACCCAGTAATCTGTCCACCTGATACGGGATGTGCCGAACCCGAGCGCCCGGTAAACAACAGACTGTTCGGCGCCCAAGGTCTTTGTGACAGATTGCACTGTCTGTCCTTCTAATAATTAAGTCCCTTACCACCAGCACCTGTCTTTCTTTTCCCTTTCTCCCGGCCTCACTGGAGGAGTTCTTCCCCTGGCAGCTAGGGGAGTGGCTCTGCTCCAGCAATGCTGGTCCCTGACTGGTTTCCCCAACATCACGCAACGGGCGTATTTATTGGGGTGCTCCAGTCCAGGACCGGCCTTCTTGCCTTTTTCCCTTTTACCCTTCCTAACTGTCACCCATCTACTCCGCTCTGATGCCTGCACCCTAGTTATTCCGCCCTCCTCTGTGCAGACCCCAGCCTGCACCTGTTGGGTACGATCCCAGCTCTCCTTCGGTATGGACATTCGTGTCCGTGTTGCCAACTGCTTCCCTAGATTCAGGACCTGAGCTTCCAGGGAAGCAAGTGCTTACATTTTGTGCATTTGTATTCGCCCTCAATCTCATTAAGTACACCGAATTGCATCTCCACACCCGTCGGGCATTGTACCTACTAATCTAATCTAATGGGGATTCAGTAATTTAAGTCTATCCTATGTGGCTGTTTCCTAGCTTCCTAACTCTACTTTCTTACCCTCTGGTACTCCGCTACACTCACTGACACTCCCAGACACTCAGGTACTCGCAGGTACTCCCAGACACTCGCAGGTACTCCCAAACACTCCGTTACTCCCAGACACTCAGTTACTCCCAGACACTTAGTTGCTCCCAGACCCTTAGTTACTCCCAGACACTCAGGTAGTAATAGGTACTCCCAGACACTCAGATAGTAATAGGTACTCCCAGACACTCAGGTAGTAATAGGTACTCCCAGACACTCAGGTAGTAATAGGTACTCCCCAGACACTCAGGTAGTAATAGATACTCCCAGACAATCAGGTAGTAATAGGTACTCACAACACTCAGGTAGTAATAGGTACTCACTACACTCAGGTAGTAATAGGTACTCCCAGACACTCAGGTAGTAATAGGTACTCACAGATACTCAGGTAGTAATAGGTACTCTCAAACACTCAGGTAGTAATAGGTACTTCAGGACACTTTGGTAGTAATAGGTACTCCCAGACACTCAGGTAGTAATAGGTACTCCCAGACACTCAGGTAGTAATAGGTACTCCCAGACACTGAGGTAGTAATAGGTACTCCCAGACACTGAGGTAGTAATAGGTGCTCACAACACTCAGGTAGTAATAGGTACTCCCAGACACTCAGATAGTAATAGGCACTCACAGACACTCAGGTAGTAATAGGTACTCACAGACACTCAGGTAGTAATAGGTACTCACAACACTCAGGTAGTAATAGGTACTCACAGATACTCAGGTACTACTCTACACCCTCAGTCAGTGTTCAATCTCAGTCACCAGTCACCAGTCTTACTTACCAAGTGTGTGTCCCTTTAAGCCTGACACCTGCAGTTCCTGATGGCGATTCCTCCCTCAGACGGTCAGTCTTCCTCTCTGCACCCGCCTTCCTCCTCTGTAACTTCCCGGTCAGCCTCCCCCTTTGTTTTGTTCGTACACACGCAGAGAACATTGGCCGACCGATCGTCCGACTTTTGTCCAGAGTTGTGTTTTGTTGGTTGGAATGTGCCTAGACTGCACACGAATTTTCTCGGCCAACAAAAATCTACTTCAGAAGTGATGTCATGTGCTGCTTTACTTTCCGTGTGTTTTTTCTTCTCTGAGCATGCCCAGTCTTGCTCATCAGATTTTTGTCTGCCGAAATCTGTACTGACTGACGGAAGATCGGCCGTTGTGTTGACGGCCAACAAAAATTTTATAGCCTGCACACCAGATTTTATTCGGCCGAAAAGTCGGAGTCGGTTGTCGAAAGCATCATACTAACAAGCCGAAAATCGACTGTGGAAATCCGCCCGCTTGTGTAAACAAAGCGGGCGGATCTCCTCTGTGACAAACAGAGACAGATCACAGGATTCAGCATAGCTGAACCTGCGATCTGTGTCTGTGTCACACAACCCCCTCCCCCCACACACGTCAGTAAGCATGAGGCACACATTTAACCCCTTGATCACCAACAGTGTTAGCCCCTTCCCTGCCAGTGTCATTATTACAGTATTTTTAGCACTGATTACTGTAGTAATGTCATTGGTCCTCCCAAAAGTGTCAAAAATGTCAGTTAGGGGTCTGATCTGTCCACCGCAATGTCGCAGTCCTGCAAAAAATCGCAGATCGCCTCCATTACTAGTAAAAAAAAAAATAAACAATAAAAATGACATAAATCTTTGCCGTAAGATAACTTTTGCGCAAACCAATCAAAATACGCTTATTGTGTTTTTTTTTTTACCAAAAATATGTAGCAGAAAACAAATTGGCCTAAAATGTTGAAAAATGTTGATTTGTAAAATTTTTGGGGAATGTTATATATCAGAATGTGAAAAATATATATTTTCTTTTTCAAAATTGTCGCTCTTTTTTTCAAAAATGAAAAATCGCACAGGTGATCAAATACCACCATAAGAAAGCTCTATTTGTGGGGGAAAAAAAGGACATAAATTTAATTTGAGTACAGCATCGCACGACCGTGCAATTGTCCGTTAAAGTAACGCAGTGCCGAATCGCAAAATATGGCCTGGTCAGGAATGGGGTAAAATCTAGTCTTAAAGTGGTTAAAAATACTCTCATTGAGAATTTTTTTGTCAAAGACATGTAGCTAAATACATTTTGGCCTAAATATATGAAAAATTTTAATATATTGGATACTTTTTAACTGTCAAAGTAGAAAATGTCAATTTTTACGCAAAATTTCCGCTCTTTTTTTATCAATATCGCAAAAAATGAAAAGCGCAGAGGTGATCAAATACCACCAAAAGAAAGCTCTGTTTGTGGGAAAAAAAGGACGTAAATTTTGTTTGGGTACAGCGTTGCTTGACCGCGCAATTGCCAGTTATAATCTTGCAGTGCCAAGTTGAAAAAGTGGCCTGGACGTTAAGCAGGAAAATCCTCCGGTCTTAAAATGGTTAAGCTGCAAATTGCAATAAACGGGGTGTTTACATGATGCGATCATGATGCTTTGTGTTCATGGCAGAAACTACCCAACATGTTGCATTCAGAAGGCGGCAAGCCCACTTAATTTGACCCATCCAGGTGAAAATGTGGCTAATGTGTCTGTTTGCAAAAATGGGGTTAAAACAGGCACTGAGGAAAAATCATTTGGTCTCCTCACTGTTTGCGAGTCGTCTCTAAAAAGTAAACCAAACACTGATCACTCTTCAGACCAGCAGTGGATTTAGATGCATTTCTTATACTGTATCTGCCAAACTGCTTGTGTACATTATCCCCTACACAAGCTTCACCTATCTCAGCTTCCATGATGGGCTATATCCTCTAATTTAGGGTGACCAGACGTCCCCGGATTGAGGACAATGTCCCCAGACCAAGTCTGTCCCCGGTTTTGTACCCGGATTGGCCATGAACAGGGGCCCAGGCAATTTCAAAGACAGTGCAGAATTAAAAAAAAAATTCTGAATTACAAGGTGCTCCGCTTCACCTACTAGTTTAATTTAGCGGAATGTTTACAGACCCATTAATTTTCAACGCCAGTCTAAAAAATTAGGCATTTACAGGATAAAGAAGTAAGTGTCGGCCAGTACAGGTCCCAAAAATTAGCCAACAGGCGTTCACAGGCTGCAACTAACGATTATTTTGTCTGTCGACTAATCTAGCGATTATTTTTCTGATTAGTCGACTAATCCAAAGTTTTTTTTTTTTTTTTTAATTGAGTGTTTTTTTGATTAGCTAATTAATCCTGTAATTAATACAGACCCCTCAGTAAGCCCCCCTCCCAGTACAGACCCCTTAGTAAGCCCCCCCAACCAGTACAGACCCCTCAGTAAGCCCTCCTCCCAGTACAGACCCCTCAGTAAGCCCCCCCTCTCAGTACAGACCCCTCAGTAAGCCCCCTTCCAGCACAGACCCCTCAGTAAGCCCCCCTCCCAGTACAGACCCCTCAGTAAGCCCCCCTCCCAGAACAGACCCCTCTGTAAGCCCCCTTCCAGTACAGACCCCTCAGTAAGCCCTCCCACCTAGTACAGACCCCTCAGTAAGCCCTCCCACCTAGTACAGACCCCTCAGTAAGCCCTCCTCCCAGTACAGACCCCTCAGTAAGCCCTCCTCCCAGTACAGACCCCTCAGTAAGCCCTCCTCCCAGTACAGACCCCTCAGTAAGCCCCACTCTCAGTACAGACCCCTCAGTAAGCCCCCCTCTCAGTACAGACCCCTCAGTAAGCCCCCCTCCCAGTACAGACCCCTCAGTAAGCCCCCCTCCCAGGACAGACCCCTCAGTAAGCCCCCCTCCCAGGACAGACCCCTTAGTAAGCCCCCCTCCCAGGACAGACCCTCTCAGTAAGCCCCCCTCCCAGGACAGACCCCTCAGTAAGCCCCCCTCTCAGTACAGACCCCTCAGTAAGCCCCCCTCCCAGGACAGACCCCTCAGTAAGCCCCCCTCCCAGGACAGACCCCTCTGTAAGCCCCCTTCCAGTACAGACCCCTCAGTAAGCCCTCCCACCTAGTACAGACCCCTCAGTAAGCCCTCCTACCTAGTACAGACCACTTAGTAAGCACCCCCTCCCAGTGCAGACCCCTCAGGCTCACCTGCGATCACATGCTGCTGCTGGAGTGGCGCGTGACATCTCGTCTGCGTGGGACAGTGGGAGAGATCAGCCTGCAGCGGCCCCAATCAATGCAGCAGCCCGGTCGGCAATGCTTAAAGCGGCGCTGCGGGACGGCCGTATCTTGGTATCCCGGTAGGCCAGTCCGGCCAGGGGGCTAAAAATTGTGGGCGGTCACCTGACACCAAAGAACTTTATATTCTGTGGCTGGAGAAACATTAGGCATTCACAGGATACAGAAGTAAGTGTCGGCTAGTACAGGCCCCAAAAATTAGCCCACAGGCATCACCTGACAGCAAAGAACTTTGTATTCTGTGGCTGGAGGTTGCTGTGTGGAGCAGGGACAGACTGTATAGTGACACAAGTCACTAGCTAATAGGTCCACAAAAGTCTTTTGTCAGTGTAGGGAGAGGTTGCTGTGTGGAGCAGGGACAGACTGTAGCAATTAGGTATTCAACAGACATAAAAGGCCTTTTTTTTACCTAAGACAGGAACCATGAATTGTTATGGGTCGTGGCGGATATTTGTGGCCTGTCATGAGGAATTTGAATCAAACATGGTCTACTGGTCACATGTGTGGAATTCCTCCAAGATCCATGCCTCATTCATTTTTAGAAATGTAAGGTAGTCAACACTGTCGTGAGCTAGGCGAGTGAGCTTATCGGTCACGATCCCCCCTGCTGCGCTGAACGTCCTTTCGGACAGGACACTGGACCGGGGGGGGGCAAGCCAACAGTTCAATTGCAAATTGTGCAAGCTATGGCCAGAGGTCAAGCCTGCCCACCCAGTAGTCCAGGGGTTCATCACTTCTCAGAGTGTCCACATTGGCCGTTAACCCGATGTAGTCAGACACCTGTCGCTCTAGGCGTTCCCTGATGATGGATCCTTTGCAGTCATCGCATAAGTCGTGGTAAGCCCAACACTCACCTAGGGATGATCCGCTGGATGGATGGAAAATAGGGTTTCCATCCGTCCAGATTTGACGGATCTGATGTCAGCGGACATGTCTCCGCTGACATCCGATGCCCCATAGACATGCATGGGGGGACCGTTCAGATCCGCCAAAAAAACGAACAGGCGGATCTGAACGGTCCGCCTGTGTGAAAGGGGCCTAAGAAGGCACCTGGACTCCCACCACTGAGCCCAGTGGGAGCAACGCCGTCAGAATCCACAAAGCCACACTCCAAGCTCTCACCATCCAGCCTCTTCTCCTTCTCCTGACAATTGTCCTCCATTCCACCTTCCATCATGCCGTCCTCACGGATTATTGCGTTTACTAACAAAGGGAAAGATTTTTGTCATTTTTTTTTTAACGCGTAATGGCGGCGATCTGCGATTTTTTTTGCGGGACTGCGACATTGGGGCAGACAGATCGGACCCTTGACTGACATTTGAGACTTTTGGGGTTACCAGTGACATTACTACAGT
Source organism: Pelophylax lessonae (assembly GCF_965119305.1). NCBI lineage: Eukaryota > Metazoa > Chordata > Amphibia > Anura > Ranidae > Pelophylax > Pelophylax lessonae. The sequence continues at coordinate 490,045,029 of NC_138770.1, forward strand.
AATCAGTGCTATACATATGCACTGTTACTGTAAAAATTACACTGGCAGTGAAGGAGTTAACTGTATTGGAGAGGGAGGGGTTAAGTGTGTCCTAGGGGCGTGATTCTAACTGTGATTGGCTGTGGCTTGATGTGTAAGAACAGTGATCAACGGTCCTACATAGTAGAACCGTTTGATCACCATTCTTACACAGGGGAGACTGACAGGTGGCTTTGTTTACACTGGCCACCTGCCTTTCTCCCGCTGTCACGGACGATCGCGAGTGCCCGGCGGACATCGGGTCCGCCCGGCACACGCACGGGGGGGTCTGTGACCGAGCGGGAGCGCGCATCCGGCGGCGCGCTCGCTCCCAAAACCCTTACAGGCTTGCGACGTAGCCCTACGTCGCTTTGCCTGTGAGAGGCTGACTGGCGACGTAAATAGTCGTGCGGCAGTCGGCAAGTGGTTAATGTACATAAAAAGGCACAGCAAATTTGCATGAAACCCAGTATCTGGTGTGAATGGCCTCCGAATTCCGTATATATGCAATTCAGAGAGATCATCCCACACTGTTCAGGTAAGGGTAGTTCAGGGCTGGGGTGACAGAGGGGGTCACAGGTCAGGGATGGGAATAAAGTTAACTCCTTCCCTGCCAGTGTCATTTTAAAGTAACAGTGCATATGTATAGCACTGATTACTGTAGTAATGTCACTGGTAATCCCAAAAGTGCCAAAAATGTCAGTCAAGGGTCCGATCTGTCCGCCGCAATGTCGCAGTACCGCAAAAAAAATTGCAGATCACCGCCATTACTTGTTACAAAAAAAACCAACAAAAATGACAAAAATCTTTCCCTTAGTTAGTAAACGCAATAACTTTTGCGCAAACCAATCAAAATACGCTTTTTGCGATTTTTTTTACCAAACATATGTAGCAGAAAACAAATTGGCCTAAAATATTAAAAAGTTTTGATTTTTACATTTTTTGGGGGGGAATTTCATATAAAAAAATTTGAAAAATATTGTTATTTTTGCAAAATTGACGTTCTTTTTTTGTTTATAGCGCATGATCAAAAAATCGCACAGGTGATCAAATACCACCAAAAGAAAGCTCTGTTTGTGGGAAAAAAAGGACGTCAAATTCGTTTAGGTACAGCGTCGCACGGCCGCGAAATTGTCCGTTAAAGTCACGCAGTGCCGAATTGCAAAATACCCCCTGGTCAGGAAGGGGGTAAAATCTTCCGGGGCTTAACTGGTTCACCTTACTCCAATTCCCAGAATTATAAACTAAATCTGTATACAAATAAACCCACTTTGTTCCCCCTCATATTAGCTGTTTGCAATAGTCTGTGGTACTCAGGTTCTAAGGACTACACCAAACTCATTCTGATCATATTCATTATTAGAGGTTGCCATAGCGTTCCCGTGTTCTTCACAAGCCAACATCCACATTGCTCAGCCTATCACCGCTCTATCTGCTCTCCTGTGCGTCTTCCCCTCCCCACCCCTGGCACAGGCCTCTGTCTCCCACACTGCGCCTGCGCACAGGCCTGGCTCAGGAGCCATGTTGTGGGATCCACTGGGCTTGTATCCTCCTGGATTTCCTACGTATCTACGTTTAGGAGTGTGAGAAGGCTGGGAAGGCCCGGCTTGGTGTGCTTGTCAGCGGGGTCCCGGCGGCCTGGCCCGGGGCAGCGATCTGAAGGGTAGTGCGGACACCCAGGTCAGTCACCATGAGCACAGGCTGCGACTTGTCACGGAGGAATCCGCAGGAGGATTTCGAGCTCATTCAGAGGATTGGCAGTGGCACCTATGGTGATGTGTACAAGGTAAATAAGTGCTGTGACGACTGTTCCAGATGTGTTGGCAGAAGTAGTGCTCGTTGGCATCCCTTTCCGGGGCACAAGGAGAGTACACAGCAGGGGGGAGGATGTTTGCCATGACCATACAGGGATAGTATATGGGATGGCCAATGGCATGGCGTACCACTACATCAAATGTTAAAGGAGAAGTTTGGGTTTAACAAGAGACCAAACACACATCCGCACCTCCACATCGGCTTTAAAGCGGAGTTCCACCCAAAGATTCTGCTCCCTCCCGGGGCCACATTTGGCACCTTTCAGGGGGGAGGGGGGACAGTTTTTGACAGGTACCATTCCCCACTTCCGGGAGACTGCCCCATCCCTTGCAAGTTTGGCCCACTCCTCCTTCCCCCGCCTCCGAGCCAATACGAATGCGCAGCAGGGACCCGCCCATACTGCCGGGTTCCCTTACTGCCAATGCCGCGGCGAAAGCACCTGACAGCCAATGGGAACATCGGCTGCGTTGTCAACATCGCTGGACTCCAGGACAGGTAAGTGTCCTAATATTTAAAGTCAGCCGCTACAGTATGTGTAGCTGCGGACTTTTAATTTTTGGAGGGGAGGGACTCCGCTTTAAGACTGAGAACAGAGCAATCACGTGACCAGCAATTGCTCAGTTCACTCAGAGTGGAGAGCAGTGACTGTCAGTCTCGGCTCTCTCCACTTTGCTGCTCCAGCACGCAGGAGGCGTGTACAACTGCTTCCAGAGGTGGAGCCAGCTGTCAATGATACATCTGAGGATGATCCCAACAATATGCTCAGGATCCTTCCAGGGCCTGGAATTTTGTCAGCTGGTGGCAAGATTCTGGGTCACTGAAGAGCAAAAGTAAGTGCACTCCTCTGACCCACAAGAGAAGTACAGGCAGTCCGCGGGTTACAAACGAGATAGGTTCTGTAAGTTTGTTACCCACCCCAACATTTCATATTCCTGATATGTACCTGCAGTACCATGTACTTGTATGAGAAAGTATCCTGTTCTTTGTATTGCTTCCTTTATGTGAGATCCTTGGTGTTCCTGTCAGTCCCTCAGCTTTCCTAATAAAAACTGACCACACTAAACAAGAGAGCACATCCTTGTCAGTTCTCTAGCTATGCTGAGAACTCATTGTGCTCTCCTCCAATGTTAAGAGTTTTACTGACACGCCCCCTCTGCACAGTCATTCACTGGGACGCTTAGTGTTCTGCTGTTTCTCCTCCCCCCAGCTCTTACGCATCTGGGAACAGAGGGCATGTGATCACTTATAGAAAAAAAGTACATTAAATGTATATTTTAAACTGAATGGGTTGTTTACAAGGTAATTACAATCACTTTAACTTGTATTTGTATGTAATTTGGAATAGGTACATTACTCCAGCCAAAAAAATATTTTTTTTGGATAGCATAGGGAAGGGTTAACAGCCCTGTAAGGTTTATTTTGCTGTCTGTACCCCATGTAGAATATTTCACCTCATTTTCTGTACCTGTGACGATTGGAGTTTGAACATTTTGGGTTGTTGTGGAAACAAGGATCGTGATAAAGCTTCAGTTGAGACACTTTTTTCCCACACTAACTCTCTTACAGGAGTGAATTTCCCTTAGGGGTAGATTTCCTCTCACTTCCTGTTGTCTCCCTCCATTTGTAAGTATTAGGCCCCTTTCATACAGGGAGTCCGTTCAGATCTGCCTGTCTGTGTTTTTGGCGGATCTGAATGGATTCCCCATGCATCTCTATGGGGCCTCAGATGTCAGCAGAGACATGTCCGCTGACATCCGATCCGTCAAATCCGGACGGATGGAAACCCTATTTTCCATCTGTTCAGCGGATGGGATCGGATGAGAACGGACAGACGGTCCATTCCCATCTGATTCCCCCATAGAGAACAGCGGGACCTGACCGCAGTGTCTCCGCACACAGAGCGGAGACACAGCTGCCATCCGCCTGCTCAGCGGGGGATCAGCGGATCGATCCCCCGCTGAGAAAAACTGAGTCCACTTGATGGACTCCCTGTGTATAAGGGGCCTAAGACGTATGTTTGTAACTTAGGGACTGCCTGTATGGCAAAAAAGCTTTGGCATATCTTTATTTTAAAGCAAAATTGAAAAAAAAAAAACAGTGTTGGTTCACATTGGTGCGATGCGGAAACCCTGCAAATTCACTGCGCATCGCCCCCGACTCGCAGGCAGTTCACATTGCCACATGCGAACTGCTGGGAGTGTCAATACAAAGTTAATGACATCCCCAGATTAGTTCATATATCGCAGTGCGAGCTGTCAATTGGGACAGGAATCGGATCACATAGGTGTGAACATCCATGTGATCTGATTCTGATGCGGACCAAACAAACTGTCTTGCAAGACTTTGGTCCGAATGCAATGCAAATCCAGCCAAACAATCTGTAATGCTGAAATCGCACAGACATTGCCTGTGATTTGCATAGCAGCGTGGTGCGAATCACATGCAATGTCTAACATTGTTGAAGTGTGAACTGGCACTCAATAGTTTACTTCCCATCAGTTTAACAGTTTAAAAAAAAAAACAGTTAGTTGCTGAGAATGTTGCCACATTTGCTGGTGCTTTCAACACAACTGTCAAACCATCAAATGGCTGGATTTCTAACTGATCACATGTGCAGCACCATGCCAGTTGCAGATCAAACAGAAGCTTTAGGCCTCTTTCACACTGGTGAGATTTTACCGCAATTTTGTTGCCGCTATTTTGACTGGAGTTGAAGCAATGCCTATGTCTTTGGACCTCAAAACACATTAAAATCGGCCAAAAGTAGTGCAGGGACTACTTTGAAGTCGTTGAGACTTGAAGTCCTAGAGATATGAACGGTACTCCTTGGAAATCATGGAGAACGATTTGTCATGCGACTTTGCAGTTCTAAATCGCAGGACAAGTCACACAGTTGTGAAAGGGGCCTTAGAAGGGTTTAGTTCCACTTTAAAGTATCAGTTTACGTTTTAACAAAAAAAACAAAAACAAAAGCCAATCTAACACTGTACATCCTCCCTGCTGCACTTAGGCTACATTCACACCGGAGCGTAGCGGTTTTGCGTGTTTGTGCAGGCGTTTTTAGATTGAATAGAGACCAATGGAAAACGCCTGTAATCTGCCCAAAAAGAAGCTCATGTACTTTTTTGGGCGTTTTGCTCACAGGGTCAAAATGCTCAGATGTGAACAGGGGCCATTGAAATGAATGGGATTTGTCTTGTTGAGCCTTTTGAGAGCTGAAAAACTCCCCAAAAACGCCTACATGTGAACGGAGCCTTGCCACCATGGGTGAGCTGTCACAAAGCACACAGCTGGTGCAGCAGCCCAATGGTTTGAAAGCATGAGTGAGATCGCAGGGAAGACTGGTCCGGTAGCTTTCTGGGACTTTTTAACCACTTGCCGACTCCTCACAGTATGTTTACTGCGGCGGTCAGCCCCTCACAGGCAGAGCGACGTAGTACTATGTCGCTAGCCTGTGAGGCTCTGGGGAGCGAGCACGCTCCTGCGCAGTCACGGTCCCCCCCCCCCCCCCCCCCCGCGCGTGTGACCGGCGGACCCGATGTCCGCCGGTCACTCGGTGATCGTCGGTGGAGAGGGAGAAAGGCAGGCGGCTGATGTAAACAAGCCGCCTGTCATTCTCCCCGGTGTAGGAATCGTGATTGTACAGTTCTACTATGTAGGACCGTTGATCACTGTTCCTACCCCTGAAGCCACAGCCAATCACAGTTAGAACCACGCCCCTAGGGACACACTTAACCCCTCCCTCTCAAAAAAAGTTAACCCCTTCACTGCCAGTGTATTTTTACAGTAACAGTGCATATGTATAGCACTGATTACTGTAGAAATGTCACTGGTAACCCCAAAAGTGTCAAAAATGTCAGTCAAGGGTCCGATCTGTCCGCCGCAATGTCGCAGTACCGCAAAAAAAAATCGCAGATCGCCGCCATTATGCGTTAAAAAAAAAAAACAACAAAAATGACGACAATCTTTACCTTTGTTAGTAAATGCGATAACTTTTGCGCACATCAATCAAAATATGCTTTTTACGATTTTTACCAAACATATGTAGCAGAAAACAAATTGGCCGAAAATGTTAAAAAATTTTGATTTTTACATTTTTTTGGGGGGAATTTCATATAAAAAATGTGAAAAATATTGTTATTTTTGCAAAATTGTCGATCTTTTTTTGTTTATAGCGCATGATCAAAAAATCGCACAGGTGATCAAATACCGCCAAAAGAAAGCTCTGTTTGTGGGAAAAAAAGGGCGTCAAATTAGTTTAGGTAAAGTGTCGCACGACCGTGCAATTGTTCGTTAAAGTCACGCAGTGCCGAATCGCAAAATAGGCCCTGGTCGGAATGGGGGTAAAATCTTCCGGGGCTTAAGTGGTTAAATGGAGTTCTGCTTTAAAGTGCAACTAAAGGAATCGTTTTTGGTTTTAGATAATGTGGACTGGGATTAGGATACCTGTAAGTTTTTTTTTTTTTTTTTTTTTGCTGGCTGTCCTTATGAAGGGAATTCACCCTGTTTGTAATGGTGGTCATTATCACCGGGAGAGAAAGAGAGAGAAAATGGCAAATTAGAACAGAAATAGAGGGTAAATGTTCCAATGGGGACACTAGTCCGATCAAACTGGCTGATTAGCTGTGGCCAGAAACTCCACAGAAACCCAATCCCTGGATGCACACTGATAGCCGGTTCACACTGAGGCCATCCGACTTTGGGGGGCGATCTGTGAAGTCGCGTGCACCGCGACTTGCAGGGACTTCACATAATGGAAGTCTATGCAAGTCGCTCCCAGGTCGCCCCAAAGTAGTACAGGACCCTTTTTCTAAGTCGGAGTGACTTGTGCCGCTCCTATTAGGACGGGTCCTGTACTACTCAATGGACCGCGACCGACCGCGACTTGTCAGGCTGACAAGTCACGCTAGTCTGAATGGGCTCTTACAAGAAAAGGAGGGGGGAGGCGCCACTAAGTGCAGTATTAAAATGGATTCATTTATTTCAAGTTGTTAAAAACACTTCCAAGAGTGTGAAATTCATGGGCTCATCTGAGGATGTTTGGTCTGACTGTTCCACTGGGTTCCTGGGGACTGTGTCACCCCAAAGGCCACTGAAGTTGGAAAGCTAGCTCTCCTGTGTTGTGCTTCCGCGTTGGGCAAGCATGAGACCCGGAGGCGAAAGTGATGTCACCGGTGCGGGGCAGGGAGTCCAGAGGCACTCAATCCGTGGAGACAGAAAGTGCCGGTTCACACTTATGCGATCACAGACATCGCATATAATTCGGAACGCACTGCTCCTAAAATCACATGCGATATCTGTGCGGTGCAAATTCAGCCATACAGTTTGTATGGCTGAATTCGCACCGATATCACAGTGAACTCGCACAGGACCCTTTTTTTGGTCCGCAGCAGAATCGGATCGCATGGTGGTTCACACCTGTGCGATCCGATTTATGTACGAACTGTCAGATCGCACTGCGATATGCAATATGATCTGGGGGTGTTGTTAACTATGAATTGACACCCCCAGCGTATCGCATATGGCAGTGTGAACTGCCTGTTCTGCGGATGCGATGCGGGAACACGCAGTATATTCGCAGTGTTCCTGCATTGCAATAGTGTGAACCGGGAAGAAAGGCTATGCACTCGGAGCTGAAGGCTCCTTCTGAAGGCCTACTGCCCCCTAGAGGGGAGCTACTTAAGTACACACTAAACTTGCTGACCAAGCTGGATCTCTGCTGCTGTTGCCGTGGAACTGCAAGGGAAAGTATACAAGCAATAATGCATTGGGGAAATAACATAAAAAAAGTCTCTTATTTAGGTTTATGGAGAGGTAAAAAAAATATATATATATAATGCAATACACATTTTTTTCAAAAAAACATATCCTTACAAAAAATCTTATATCATTATAAAAAAAAAAAAAAAAAGATTATTTTAAAAAACACAGAAGAATAAAAAATATTTTTATTGTAAACAGAAAGTATATGACATCACAGACATCATATCCAGAGAGAGACATGAAAAGTTTGGAACAGGGGTAATGGGGCTACTAGAACACTATTTACTAACTATATTGTTGAAACCGACCACCACCCCCAACCAAAAAAAAAGAGTACACAATGTCCAAATAATTGTGTGTAAATGACTGTAAGGGCCCACTGTGAAGAGAATGGGATGATGTGATTTCTAATGAAAAAACAATATGGTACAATAATTACAGCTGCAAGAAGTATGTAAACCCTTTGGAATGATATGGATTTCTGCACAAATTGGTCTGATCATCATCTAAGTCACAACAATAGACAATCACAGTCTGCTTAAACTAATAACACACAAAGAATGAAATGTTGCCATGTTTTTATTGAACACACCATCTAAACATTCACAGTGTAGGTGGAAAAAGTATGTGAACCCATTGATTTAATAACTGGTTGAACCTCCTTTGGCAGCAATAACTTCAACCAAACGTTTCCTGTAGTTGCAGATCAGATGTGCACAACGGTCAGGAGTAATTCTTGACCATTCCTCTTCAGTTCAGCAATATTCTTGGGATGTCTGGTGTGAATCGCTTTCTTGAGGTCATGTCACAGCATCTCAATCAGGTTGAGGTCAGGACTCTGACTGGGCAACTTCAGAAGGCGTATTTTCTTCTGTTTAAGCCATTCTGTTGTTGATTTACTTCTATGCTTTGGGTCATTGTCCTGTTGCAACACCCATCTTCTGTTAAGCTTCAGCTGGTAGACAGATGGCCTTAAGTTCTCCTGCAAAACGTCTTGATAAACTTGGGAATTCATTTTTCCTTCGATGATAGCAATCCGTCCAGGCACTGACGCAGCAAAGCAGCCCCAAACCATGATGCCCCCACCACCATACTTCACAGTTGGGATGAGGTTTTGATGTTGGTGTGCTGTGCCTCTTTTTCGCCACACATAGCGTTGTGTGTTTCTTCCAAACAACTCAACTTTGGTTTCATCTGTCCACAGAATATTTTGCCAGTACTGCTGTGGAACATCCAGGTGCTCTTGTGCAAACTGTAAACGTGCAGCAATGTTTTGTTGGGACAGCAGTGGCTTCCTCTGTGGTATCCTCCCATGAAATCCATTCTTGTTTAGTGTTTTACGTATTGTAGATTCACTAACAGGGATGTTAGCATTTGCCAGTGACTTTTGTAAGTCTTTAGCTGACACTCTAGGATTCTTCTTCACCTCATTGAGCAGTCTGCGCTGTGCTCTTGCAGTCATCTTTACAGGACGGCCACTCCTAGGGAGAGTAGCAGCAGTGCTGAACTTTCTCCATTTATAGACAATTTGTCTTACCGTGGACTGATGAACAGCAAGGCTTTTGGAGATACTTTTATAACCCTTTCCAGCTTTATGCAAGTCAACAATTCTTAATCGTAGGTCTTCTGAGAGCTCTTTTGTGCAAGGCATCATTCACCTAAGGCAATTCTTCTTGTGAAAAGCAAACCGAGAACTGGTGTGTTTTTTATAGGGCAGGGCAGCAGTAACCAACACCTCCAATCTCATCTCATTGATTGGACTCCAGTTGGCTGACATCTCACTCCAATTAGCTCTTGGAGATATCATTAGTCTAGGGGTTCACATACTTTTTCCACCTGCACTGTGAATGTTTACATGGTGTGTTCAATAAAAACATGGCAACATTTCATTCTTTGTGTGTTATTACTTTAAGCAGCCTGTGATTGTCTATCGTTGTGACTTAGATGATGATCAGATCACATTTTATGACCAATTTGTGCAGAAATCCATATCATTCCAAAGGGTTCACATACTTTTTCTTGCAGCTGTATACCAATAGAGTAGACCATATCATTATGGGACTATTATAGCAAATGGGGGTATGGGGGATTATAACAAGGAGTGCACCTCAATTTATATAGTCTAGCGTACTCAGTCTGCATGGACAGCAGATCCCCCATACAAACAGTCTAGGTGACTCTTTAGCATTTGAAATTGTGGAGCGCCAGACTCCCATCCTGATTTTTTTCCTGGATACACACTGTCTGTGTCCAGGGGTGGTCAGAGGCTCCAACCTCTATGATGGCTCTGGCCATTGATTTGTACAGAGAAAATCTGACTGCCACCGCTATTTGCACACACTTTTTTTTTTACTAAAGCTGGAGAGTGCAAAATCAATCTCAGTTCTGCAAAGAAACCAATCTGCTTCTAACCTCAGCTTGTTCAATTCAGCTTTGGCAATAAAACCTGGAAGCCCATTGGTTTCTCTGCAGAAGTGAGACTGATTTTGCACTCTCTAGCTTTAGTAAATAAACCCCACTGTGTGTATGCAGCTTGTAGCTCTGCCAGCAAGAATCCATTGATTCTCACTAGTGGCCGCCCCTGCCCGAATGTTGGCTCTTAGTTTTAATTTTTTTTTTTTTTCCACCCGGTAATCCGGCCAGCAACACACTTCTGTATTAGGGTTTCTTCATTGTGGATGAAGGAGCAATGGAGACTCATTTAGACATCAGCATTGTCAATCTGGGGAGAGGGTATTGTTAGATACACTAGCAGAATGAGATGGACTTGGCTAATAGATTGAAGCAGGGGTCTCCAAACTTTCTAAACAAAGGGCCAGTTTACTGTCCTTCAGACTTTAGGGGGGCCAGACTGTGGCCATTGTGAGTAGAAAAGGTCCCGACGGCAGTGGAAAAAAAAACATTGCCCATCGTCGGTGTCAGTGGGAGGAAATGTACTCCATTATTGGTGAGAGTGGGAGGAATTGTGTCCCATCATTCATGTCGTTGGGCCCCATTATTGGTGCCAGTGGGAGAAATTGTGCCCAATCATTGGAGTCATTGGGCCCTATTGTTAGTGTCATTGGGAGAAATAGTGCCCCACCATTAGTATCATTGGGAAGAATTGTGTCCCATCATTGGACCTCTCTGCTGGTGTCATTGGGAGGAATTGTGCCACATCTTTGGTGTCATTGGGAGGAATTGTGCCCCTTCGTTGGTGTCAGTGAAGGGAATTCTACTCCATTGTTAGTATCAGTTGATAAAACAGTGCTCCAAGGGCCAGATAAAAGCAAGCAAAGGGCCAAATCTGGCCGCAGGGCCACAAATTGGAGACCCCTGGATTAAAGCCTGCTAACACTTTAGCAGGTAAAGCAACAGTTTTGTTTCCTTTTTGGGATAAAGTTTGTACGTGAATTAAAGCTGATCAATGTAAGCACTCCCGTCATTGTTAAATGGTTTGACTCCGCCTTCTTACTGTCAATCGACACACAGATTGGTTTGTTAAAGATGTTAAGCTGAAAAAAACAACTGATTTTACTGGCTAGATCAACAGGAAAAAATAAGAGAAACTAAAGGCCCAAAACTAAAAAATGCAGCACCACATCTAAGGATTGATAAGCTGCAATATATTTAATTGTTGTTTTTGAGTTTAATACTGCTTTAACCACTTTACCACCGGAGGATTTTGCTGTCTTGCGTCTGGGCCACTTTTTGCGATTCGGCACTGTGCGAATTTAACTGACAATTGCGCGGTCATGCAACACCGTACCCAAACAAAATCTACTTTTTTTTTCCCACAAACAGAGCTTTCTTTTGGTGGTATTTGATCACCTGTGCGACTTTACTCTTGTTTACTTTTTGCGCTATAAACAAAAAAAGAGCGACAATTTTGAAAAAATAACAATATTTTTCACATTTTTTTGGGGGGGAATTTCTAAAATCTAAATTTTTTATCATTTTAGGCCAATTTTGTTTTCTGCTACATATTTTTGGTAAAAAAAATCGCAATAGGCGTATTTTGATTTGGTTTGCGCAAAAGTTATTTTGCTAACTAAGGGAAATATTTCTGTCGTTTTTGCTGCGATTTTTTTTTTTTTTTTTTTTTTTTGCGGGACTGCGACATTGCGGCGGACATATCGGACCCTTAACTGACATTTTTGACACTTTTGGGGGTACCAGTGACATTACTACAGTAATCAGTGCTATAAATATGCACTGTTACTGTAAAAATGACACTGGCAAGGAAGGGGTTAATTTTATTGGAGAGGGAGGGGTTAATGTATGCCTGGTGCTTACTGACGTGTGGGCGGAGGTGACTGTGTGACACAGGGACAGATCGCAGGTTCAGCTATGCTGAACCCTGCAATCTGACCCTGCCTATCACTTAGGAGATCCGCCCGCTTTGTTTACACAAGCGGGTGGATCTCCAGACTCGATTCCCCGACGATCGGGGAAGAGCAGCGGCGATCGCCGCTGCTCCTCCCCTGGCCCGACTCCCGCTGTGACTGAATACAGCGGGAGCAAGCCTCTGGCGGCGCACGCGCGCGCCGCCGAGATGGGGGAGTGTCTGGCGACGTAGGTCTATGTCGCCAGACGATAACGAACCACTTTGCCGCAGTAGAGCTCTAGTGAGCAGCGGTAAAGTGGTTAAAGTGGATCAAAACCTACCCATTCTTTACAGCCAAGGAAGCTGCCAACTTAATTTCTGTTTTATCTGCAGTTGCCATGATGCTTCATATGCAGTTGGTTATGATTTGTGATGGTTTGATAGTTATGTTAAAATGGTTGTAAACCCTCCTTTTATGTTTGGACCATTAATAAGGCTTACCTATAGGTACATACCTTCTAAACTTGCACAGTTTAGGAGATATTTACATTGCATGCAGCCGATGACATCATCAGCACACGCGCTCTGAAGGAGCGGCTGCCCGTGTTGTTTCTTCCGAGCCCTGGGCCGTGACCGGCTGCTCCATGCGCATGGGAGTGACATCACATGGCTCTGGCCAGTAGCACAGCTGTAGTCCGCAGACCTGCGAAGATGGATGCGGCCTCCAGCGGGGATGACGCAGGCTTAGTTTGCAGGTTTCACTCATATTGTGCTAGTGCACATTGCATACTAACACATTATGCATTTACTTTGCAGATAACTAGAAAGAAAATTATATTTTCAGACTTTACTTCCTCTTTAAAGGCACAAGCATTTATAACGGTTATTATTCATGGCATACCTTGAATATAACTTTTTTGGGAAACGGTTAAATCGATGGGTTTACTTATGTGTTAAAATTAAACTTCATGAAATTGTACAAGTTCGGCAATGCTGAGATAATTGAACTGCTGTGCATGCGTGGAAGTGAAGTCCTCTTGGTTTGCCCAATGAAGCGGCCTGTGATCTGTACTTACAAGCTGGCTGCCTGAAGATGTCAGTGGCTGGCTGGGAGCTCCAGGACGCCACATCTCTGGAATGAAGGTGAGTATAGATCCGCTTTAGGAATCAACTCTGCTAGCCTTTTCCGTACCCACTATATACAAATAAATCCTGAAAATAGGTTCTTTTGGCTTAAGCACTACTTTCCTGGACACGCGCCTACCTACCAGAATACTGATTTATAGACGTTTAGCCCCGGTTCACACTACTGCGTGTGCGGGGTTCGCATGTCATGTCGGAGCGCACTGCTCCGACATGACATGCGATCAGCTGTGCGGTGCGAGTTTAGCCATACAGTTTGTATGGCTAAATTCGCATCGCACCCGCAACAAACACGCACAGGAGGCATTTTTGCTGCCGCATCAGGATCGGATCGCACAGCGATTCACACTTGTGCGATCCGATCCTGTGCGAACTGCACGATCGCACTGCGATATGCGATCAAACTGGGGGTGTCGTTAAGATTACATTGACACCCCCAGCGTATCGCATATGGCAGTGTGAACTGCCGGGGGTGCGTGTGCGATGCGGGAACAGGCTGCGAATTCGCAGCCTTCCCGCATCGCATCAGTGTGAACCGAGCCTTACTCTGTATAGCAGCCCCACAGGTGATTAGAAAGTTAGCTTTTACAAGACTGAAAAGATCACTCTGTTTTTGATGTGGTCTAGTGTCCTCCGGTTATTATTGTAATGACACGTTAATGTTTGTCCTTTCTGTTATAAAGGCTGTTTTTCTGTTTTGGGTTCTGTAGAGTGAAATAAAAAACTATAAATAAGACTACTCTGCTGAAGTGAGCAAAATTTAGACCCATATTCACAACAATTAGCAATTTGGTATTCTGCCTGCAATTCCAAATTGCACTGCAATCCAGGCAAAACACAGCACACATGTTCAGGTGCCATTCAATGTTAATAGCACCTAAACATGGAGCGTTTTTGCCACCTTGTCATGCGATAAATAACAACAAACCTTGCAGGAAGCTTGTTATCCTGCTCCTTTTATGAGTGACAAGCTTCACGCAGTGTGGTTGTGCAGCAATTGCAGTGTGATTTATCGCACAATAATCGCAGCAAAACTGCACCATGTTTAGGTACCATTTGAAATGGCACCTGAACATGCATGCTGTATCTTGCCAGCATTGCAGTGTGATTTACACACACACAGTTGTGCTAATAAGTTTACATACCCTGGCAGCATTTATGATGAGAATATGAATGATAAAACAAAAACTTTTCTTTCACTCATGGTTAGTGTTTGGCCGAAGCCATTTATTATCAATCAACTGTGTTTACTCTTTTTAAATCATAATGATGACAGAGACTACCCAAATGACCCTGATCAAAAGTTTTCATACCCTGTTGATTTTGGCCTGAATAACATGCACATAAGTTTACACAAAGGGGCTTGAATGGCTATTAAAGGTAACCATCCTCACCTCTGATCTGTTTGCTTGTAATTAGTTTGTGTATATAAAAAGTCAGTGAGTTTCTGGACTCCTGACAGACCCTTGCATCTTTCATCCAGTGCTGCACTGCCTTTACTGGATTCCGAGTCATGGGGAAAGCAAAAGAATTGTCAAAGGATCTGTGGGAAACGGTAGTTGAACTGTATAAAACAGGAAAGGGATATAAAAAAAGATATCCAAGGAATTGAGAATGCCAATCAGCAGTGTTCAAACTCTAATCAAGAAGTGTAAAATGAGGGTTTCTGTTGAAACCAAACCACGGTCAGGTAGACCAACTAAAATTTAAGACGCAACTGCCAGGAAAAAGTGTTCAGGATGCAAAGAAAAATCCACAAATAACTTCAGGTGAAATACAGGACTCTCTGAAAACATGTGGTGGGGCTGTTTCAAGATGCACAATAAGGAAGCACTTGAAGAAAGATGGGCTGCATGGTCGAGTCGCCAGAAGAAAGCCATTACTACGCAAATACCACAAAGTATCCCGCTTACAATACGCCAAACAGCACGAGACAAGCCTCAAACCTTCTGCCACAAAGTCATTTGGAGTGATGACACCAAAATTGAGCTTTTTGGCCACAACCATAAACGCTACTTTGGAGAGGAGTCAACAAGGCCTATGATGAAAGGTACACCATTCCTACTGTGAAACATGGAGGTGGATCACTGATGTTTTGGGGATGTGTGAGCTACAAAGGCACAGGAAATTTGGTCAGAATTGATGGCAAGATGAATGCAGTATGCTATCAAAAAATACTGAAGGAACATTTGCATTCATCAGCCCGGAAGCTGCGCATGGGTCGTACTTGGATATTGGACATGACTATGATACTAAACACAAGGCCAAGTTGACCTGTCATTGGCTACAGCAGAATAGTGAAGGTTCTGGAGTGGCCATCTCAGTCTCCTGACCTCAATATCATTGAGCCACTCTGGGGAGATCTCAAACGTGCAGTTCATGCAAGACAGCCCAAGATTTTCCAGGAACTGGAGGCTTTTTGCCAGGAAGAATGGGCAGCTTTACCATCTGAGAAGATAAAGAGCCTCATCCACAAATATCACAAAGGACTTCAAGCTGTCATTGATACTAAAGGGGGCAATACACGGTATTAAGGACTGGGGTATGTAAACTTTTGATCAGGGTTATTTGGGTAGTTTCGGTTGTCATTATGATTTTAAAAATAGTAAACGCAGTTAATTGATAATAAATGGCTTCGGCCAAACACTATAACCATGAGTGAAAGAATATTTTTTTGTGTTATCAATCGTATTCTCTGAAAAATGGCCAAGAAATCATAAATTCTGCCAAGGTGTGTAAACTTATACACACACAGTTGTGTGTGTGTATGTATGTGTATATATGTATATGTATGTGTGTGTGTGTGTGTATATATATATATATATATATATATACATGCATTTCTCTGTTTCTAAATACCAAAACTCAGCAGAACTGCTAGTTTTTTTTAATCAACTAAAGATCTGAATCACATCAGAACAGTACAGTGTCATAGTTTAACAAATACAATGGGGAAAATAATTATTTGATCTCCTGTAGAATTTGTAAGTTTGCCCATTTACAAAAAAGAAATGAAGGGTCTATAATTCTTATCAAGTGTACTTTAAATGATAGAGACAGAATATTAACCACAAATCCAGAAAAAACACATGATACAAATGTTATAAATGGAGTTGCAGTTCAGTGAGTAAAATAAGTATTTGATCCCAAACCAAAACATGACCTAGTACTTGACGTAGAAACCATTGTTGGCAAGCACACAGGTAAGACATTTCTTGTAGTTGGTTACCTGGTTTGCACACATCTCAGGAGGGATTTTGGTCCACTTTTCTTTACAGATCATCTTCAAATCCTTAAGGTTTCTTGGCTGTCACTTGGCAACATGAAGTTTCAGCTCCCTCCATAAATTTTCCATAGGAATATGGTCCGGAGACTGGTTAGGCCACTCAATGACCTTAATGTGCTTCTTCTTAAACCACTACTTTGTTGCCTTGGTATAATGTTTTGAGTCATTGTCATACTAAAAGACCCATCCATGACCTATCTTCAGTGTTCTGGCTGAGGTAAGAAGGTTCTCATCCAGGATTTTACAATACATGGCCCTGTCCATTGGCCCCCTCAATGTGGCAAAGTCAGCCTGTATATTTAGCAGAGAAACGGCCCCAAAGCATAATGTGTCCACCTCTGTGCTTGACTGTAGGGACGGTGTTGTTAGGGTCATAGTCGGCATTTTTCTTTCTCCAAACCTGTATATTTAGCAGAGAAACGGCCCCAAAGCATAATGTGTCCACCTCTGTGCTTGACTGTAGGGACGGTGTTGTTAGGGTCATAGTCGGCATTTTTCTTTCTCCAAACCTGTATATTTAGCAGAGTAACGGCCCCAAAGCATAATGTGTCCACCTCTGTGCTTGACTGTAGGGACGGTGTTGTTAGGGTCATAGTCGGCATTTTTCTTCCTCCAAACCTGTACATTTAGCAGAGAAACTGCCCCAAAACATAATGTGTCCACCTCTGTGCTTGACTGTAGGATCGGTGTTGTTAGGGTCATAGTCGGCATTTTTCTTCCTCCAAACACGACGAGTCGAGTAAATACCAAAGAGCTTAATTTTGATCTCATCTGACCACAGCACTATCTCCCATTCCTTCAATGAATCATTTGGATGTTCATTAGCAAGCTTCAGATGGGCCTGTACATGTGCCTTCTTGAGGAGGGGGACCTTGTGGAAGCTGCGGAATTTTAATCCATGGCGGCGTATTGTTACCAATGGTTTGTTTTGGCGACTGTGGTCCCAACTGCCTTGAGATCATTCACAAGCTCCTCCCATGTAATTCTTGGCTGATCCCTCACTTTTCTCATGATCATCCTCTACCCCGTGAAGCGAAATCTTGCATGGAGCTCCAGACCGAGGGCGATTGATGGTTATTTTGTATTTGTTCCATTTACGAATAATCGCTCCAACAGTTTTCTCCTTCTCACTAAGCTTCTTGCTGATGGTCTTGTAGCCCATTACAGCCTTGTGCGGATCTACAATCTTGTCCCTGATGTCCTTTGACAGCTCTTTGGTCTTGCCCATGATGGTGAGGTTTGGATGGAAGAATGAGATTCTGTGGACCGGTGTCTTTATACACATGTAAACAAATAGAAGATGGGTGAAGGCACTCAGTTATAAATTAGGTGGAGTACTGGAAGATATTTTTATCTGCTGCCTTAAAATTTAAAAGTATGTACAATTAAAATAAATATAATAACAGATGTAGGGCACTGATAAAATATAAGGTGTGTGGTGAAAACCATAAAACATAGTTTTTAAATGAGGTACAATCAAAAGGCTCACAATAAAATAATCACAAAGACTTCCTGAAGACGCAAAACGATTGTGAAATGCATTGTGGTCTTACCCTGATCGTCTGACCTCACGATGTCACTTCCTGCTATCGGTGGAATGCACGCCGCTATTAGAACACACCACCAGTCACTGTCAATCCCTGGGAGGATCCTGATCGAGGATAACATCCAGAGGCATTCCTATATTAAACCAGAGCCTTCTTATTAGTGCTTGGAAAGCACTTTTTAATGTAAGCACCCATTTTTTATTTATTTTTATGTGTGTGCAATAAACGGTATTAAACTATGTTGGCTTCCTGTCTCCTATACCCCCCTTACTGAGACACGCATTCAGAAATCTTGCATTGGAGATTACTGCTGGAGAGAGCATTTTTAAACCCTTGAAGTCCTAAAAGTGAGCCCCAAGTCCATGATCCCTGGAGAACTAACAAGGAAGGAGGAAAAGAGTGGTATCCTATTCATACATTGTAAAATGTCTGCGTCCTTTGGTGAGCATATATTAATACAGCAGTATGCCTACAGGACCGCACGTTGGGATATTGAATATCTGATTCACTCCTGAAGAATTTGTTCACCACGGGAATCCCTATATGGACTAATAAGCCCAATTGTGGCACACTTTGCACATTTTTAACCACTTAAATTGAGTTGATTGCTCTTAGTCACTTTGATAGACACCAGCACAGTACCACTTTGTGTCACCAAAATTTCACGTTTGAGTTATTAATTAGTTAGTCATTGTATGAAAATTTTTACCCAGCACTGCACTTATATGTGTTTTATATTGTTTCTTATCTAAAATATAATTTCTCTTACGTCCTCTGACAGTCGCTGCCCACTCATACAGTTCTCGGCGATTTCGGCAGTTCACATTCCAGGTGTGGAGAACTGGCAGGCCGACTATCTGAGCCGTCAGACCCTGGACCAGGGGGAATGGTCCCTACACCCGGAGGTGTTTCAGATGCTGTGTGCGCGATGGGGATCCCCGGACGTGGATCTGTTCGCGTCTCGTCTAAACAACAAGGTGGGAAGGTTCGTGGCAAGAACACGCGACCCTCTGGCAGACGCCTCGGACGCGTTGGTAGTGCCTTGGAATCGGTATCACCTGATTTATGCTCCCCCCCCCCCCCCGATTCAGTTGTTGTCCAGGTTCCTTCGCAGGTTGGTCTCGGAACCGAGGTTGGTGATTCTAGTGGCCCCGGACGGGCCGCGCCGGTCTTGGTACGCGGACATCATGCAACTGGTCGTCGATTCTCCCTGGCGGCTCCCGTTACGAGACGATCTGCTGTCTCAGGGGCCGATCTTCTATCCTGCTTTACAGTCGCTGGCTTTAACGGCGTGGCTGTTGAAAGCCAGGTCTTGAGAGATCGGGGTCTCTCGTCGGCGGTCATTCCTACCCTACTCAAGGCTAGGAAGGTTCCAATCTATAATAGAGGGAAGCGCATGCAGACCTTGGGCAATATCGCTTTATTTTGGGAAACAAAACAGTACGATTAAAATGCACTTACATTTTCATCCTTGTTGAACAAGCTTATCGGCATAATAGCAGAAGCTCCTCGCTCCTCCTCCCAGATGTTGTTGACCCTAAATACCTTATGGCATGAGGGTCAAAAAGAGCTGTTAGGATGAGATGGGATTCCTTGAACAATCTGCAACCACGGATGTCTCCTCAGTGTGTATCCAACAGGGAAGATGGACAGGATCACTCACAGATAACCAGACCCATGTGGAGGTAAACCAAAGGAGACAGACATAGTGTAAAACCCCAATAAATAGTTTATTTAAAAAGGGAAAAAAACGCTCACAAACATTCCAATGGTAAAAGCAGAGAGGTATGCAAGTCTGGCTGTAAAGGTACGATCCTGATGCATTTCGTCCAATAGGACTTTTTCAAAGGATATAACCAGCTTGAAAACAGATTTTGGTGTGATCGAAAGCTTTTCAGGGAAGAGGAGGGGGATGTGGGGTTTTATAGACCCCAGATCTCTCCATAAAGAGTAAATGTTGCATGCCCATTACTGTCACAAGGATGTTTTTGTGACTGCAATAAGAGCCCATTCAGACAGGGGCGACACGATTTGCTGGGGCGACCTGTGAAGTCATATAATTGAAGTCAATGCAAGTCGCCTCCGGGTCGCCCCAAAGTAGTACAGGACCCTTTTTCTAAGTCGGAGCGACATGTGTCGCTCCTATTAGAACGGGTCCTGTGCTAATCAATGGCAGGCGACCGACCGCGACTTGTCAGGCGACCAAGTCGCCTGAGAAGTTGCGCTAGTGTGAATGAACCCTAAAGTGCTAAAAAAATATATAAATAAATGAATAATTAACATTTTTTTCTTTTAAAGTGTCCTCACCCCCATGTTCACGCACAAAGACGCACATGTCGGTTTCTCACGCATGCAAACAGCAATCGCCAAAAACATGTGAGGTATAACCACAAATATCAGATCATGGGCAGTAAATTCTAGCACTAGACCTCCTCTGTAAATCTGAAATGTTAACCTGTAAAGGCTTTAAAAGAGTTGCCTATGAATAGTAAAATTTACATCGTTTGTCGCCATTGCATGGGCGTGCGCAATTTTAAAGCATGACATGTTTGGTATCAGTTTACTCAGCGCAACATTATCTTTTATATTATAAAGAAAAAATGGGTTATGTATTTTTTTTTTTTTAAATTTAAATTTGTAAAACTGCTGCACAAATACTGTGCGACACAAAAATGGCTGGGGGGGGTTCAAAGTAATTTTCTATAAAAAAAAAATGTTTTTTCCATGTTAACAGTGCCAGAAAAGTCCTGCTTCGGAATTCGATATATACAGTGCCTTGAAAAAGTATTCATACCCCTTGAAAATTTTCCACATGTCATGTTACCAAAAACGTAAATGTATTTTATTGAGATTTAATGTGATAGACCAACAAATAGTGGTACATAATTTTCCTTCCACTTCACAATTATAAATGGTTTTGAATTTTTTTTACAAATATCTGAAGTGTACCATGCATTTGTATTTAAGCCAATACTTTGTAGAACCACCTTTCGCTGCAATTACAACTGCAAGTATTTTTGGGAATGTCTCTACCAGCTTTGCACGTCTAGAGAGTGACATTTTTGCCCATTCATCTTTGCAAGATAGCTCAAGTTCTGTCAGCTTGGCTGGAGAGCATCTATAAACAGTAATTTTTCTTTCATTCATTGACGGACACAGCTCCAATGGTTATGAATATCAGGGTTATACTGCCCCCTGCAGGAGTAGGACACTAGGCAGAAAAGAATTCTGGCTACACCCATGGGCAGTCCCAGGGGGTATACTCCGTCTTTCTGCTATAGCCATTCATTTTTTTCTGCCTAGTAAGGAAGAAGGACCTATTTCTTTGCTGGGATCTTTGGTCCCGGCAACATTTTTTAGATAGAAATTTTTTTTCTTCCTGGATTTTTTTTCTCCCGTGAGATCTACGATCAACTGCCGGACTGGGGATGGGCTGGATAATCTAGATCCAGCGGTAACCACAGTCTGGCCAGAGCACACATGTAAATCTCAGCTCCGCGCTAGGTTGGCTGCGACAGGGGCTGGCCTGCAAATTAAATGCCTCGCGAGGTCTCCGCTCGAGTCGCAGCGGTCCTCCTGGCCGACAGCCCCCTATTTCAATTGAGATGGGTTCTGTCTGGAGCGGTGCTCGCCTAGTTCCTCTTATGGTAAGAAGCTGTCGCCCCTCTCCTTGGGACGTTTGGACCCCCGGGTTCCCCTCCTTCCCGCAGGCACCCTACCTTGCCAAGTCCCTCATCCTGCCCCCCCTTGACGCTGGGGCTTTTTGGGTGGTCTGGCCGCTTTGCTGGGATGGGAACAGGCTAACTGGTGATGGTGGCTGGGGGGCTGCGCCGCCAGGGACCAGACGATCGACTGTGCGGGGGGAGGTGGTTTGTACCTGGTGGGGGCTGCTGCCAGGGCCCCCTGTCCTGCCTGGATCTGTCTTTGAGGCCTGGTCTCCCTCCTGGGTCCCTGTAAGCCTTGTGGTGCCACGCTGGCTACCATTTTGTTGTAGCCTGTGTTTCTGTACACGGCAGCCATGTGTGTGTATTCCGGCGGCCATTTTATTGTGGTTTGCTATTGGAAATAGCAACAGCCATGCCAGTGGAGCCCTGTGGGCGGGAATTTTGGCGGTGGGAGCCTCTCCTCATCCCCTAGTGCTGACTCCTGGTCCATTTTACTGTGCGGAGGGGCCCCCACAAAAACTTAGGCAGCGGCTTGCTGGGACATATGGTCAGCTTGGCACCTCCTTTGAACCTGGTGGCGCTGTGGGGGCACTTCATTTTTAGTGACAGTCTTGCTGCCATTATTGTGTGAGTGGGGGTACCCTGCCTAAGCCTCACGGCGGGCAGCCCACCTTTTTAATAGTGGCTGTGTTCTATTATTTCCTTTTTTATGGTGTGCTCTTGAGGTGACCACCTTGTCTTTTGTGGGGTCTCATAGGTGGTCTATTTGTGGACCCTTAGCCGGCGTCCCCAAGATCGCAGTCGGTGGTCTCCCCTGTTATGTTTCGGGGTGAGCTTAGTATGTAGCGACCCTACTGGGTCTGCGTCCACGCACTTCGAGTGCTCTGGTAGTGAGGATATTTCCTCTTCTACTGCAGCCGCGCATGAAGCGGCGCTGGTGGATGCACTGATTTTATTGGTGCAGGCACAGGCAACTTAAAAATGGAGGATGCAGCTGCTGCTGCGTCTGAGGCGCTGGTCCACTTTGGTACCCACCGCCCCCCTAAAAGCGGCAAAGCTATTCCCTTTTCCTGCCTATATTGACAAAAAGGAGTCAGTGACCCAAATGCAATAGGTCGGTGCCTAAGCGTTTTGCTAGACAGTATTCCTTTGAAGAATCCCTGTTAAAAAAAAAAAAAAAAGTGGACAGTCTCACCTGTGGTGGATTCTCAGGTTCCAAGCTGAATAAATCTGCTCTAATCCAGTGGAGGAGTCTCTGGCTTTTAAAGATCCCTTTGACAGGAGAGCTGAGACTTTGGTCTGCCACATGTTTACTGTGGCCAGTTCGGTCTTTAGGCCAGTGTTCACCATAGCATTGATGTTCCAGACTTTAACGGAGTGGGCAAACTTTTGTGCCAGGATCTGGAGGGGGGAACAGCTTCCCCCTGCCCTTGCGGAGCTGGCGGCCCAGTTGTTCCAGGGGTTGCAAGTTTGTCTGAGAGGCCTCTCTGGATGTGGCTTCCTTAGTTTCTAGGCTCTCCGTGACAGCAGTGGTCCTTTGGCGCATGATATGGATGATATCATTTAGGGTCTTACAGGGGGGAAGAGTACTCTTCTCCTTGCAGACGTGGGCCCCCCCTTTTTTTTTTTTCTTGGCTCGTATGCAGCCTTTTCGTCTCTCAGAATCTCAAGACAAAGGATCTAAGTCTGTCAGGATTTCCTCTGGAAGTTTCAAGAGGAACTGGTCTGGTAAGCCAAGAGCGAGTTCTTCCAGACCTGCAGAAAAGCCCTCTTCTGCCTGATTGAGTGCCCTCACCCATGTCTGAGGTGGGGGGGGGGCCTCTTCGCTTCTTTCCCCACCCCCATGGACCTCCATGATTCAAGATGGGGGGGTACATGAACTGGTTTGGACCGGCTACAAGGTCGAGTTTCAGTCTTATCTTTCAGTGAGGTTCTTTCCTTCCTCTCAACCTGCGTTTTCCCCACACCACCTGCGGGGTCTCTTGGGGCGGTGCAAGACTTTTTACTACAAGTGGTGATTGTTCCCGTTCCAAAATCAGAATGTTTTCCAGGTTTCAGGTCAAACCTGTTCACAGTTGCCAGGAAGCAAGGCAAAGTTCATCCAATCCTGGAGGTCAGGGCTTTGAACCGCCTTCTGCGGGTACAGAAGTTCAGAATGGAGTCTATTTGTGTGTGTGGTAGTAGCATCCCCACATTGAAGGACGCTTACCTTTATTTTCCAGTATATGTCGGTCATCAGCGTTTCCTCCGCTTGCCGTGGGCGAGGAGCATAATCAATTCATTGCTTTATCCTTTGGTCTCACCTCAGCTCCTCCGGTATTCACAAAAGTGTTGGCCCCAGTGTTGGCATTATAACGGCAGCGGGGGATTGCGGTACTGGGTACCTAGACTATCTTCTGTGAGCAGAGTCTCTGACTGCTCTAAAGGACAACCTGGAAATTACTGTATAGTCTCTGCAGGATATTGAACTTCCAAAAATCTGCCCTGGTTCCGTCCACCAAGTTGGACTATCTGGGTCTGACTCTGGCCTTGGATTCAGCTAGGGTGTCTCTTCCAAGGGAAAAAAATTCCAAAAGCTGCAGGATGTGATTTGGCTCCTGTTGTCCAGCAGTTGGTCATCATTCAGGGCTTGCATGCTGGTGCTGTGCCTGATGGTGTCTACCTTTCAAGGTTGTTCCATTTGCACAGTTCCACTCAAGACTTCTGCAAAGTGAGGTGGAACTGTTGCCTCTCGTCTCAACAGGAAGGTACATAGAATTTAGGCAAGGTTTCGGGATCCTCTGGCCGATGCCACAGACGCACTGGTGGCTCCTTGGGGCCAGTATCATCTGATATACGCCTTTCCCTCGCTAAAACTTCTGCCGAGTCTTCTGCGGAGGATCGAGGCAGAAGGGATCTGGTCAGCTTAGTGGCTCCAGACTGGCTTCGCCGATGCCCTTCGGAAACTTCCTCTCAGAGAAGATGTATTGGCCTAAGGACCAATCTTCCATCCTGCTTTACAGTCGCTGGATTTAATGGCTTGGTTGTTGAAAGCCAGGTGCTGTAGGATAGGGGGTTGTCTGAATCAGTGATTCCCACGCTGTTAAAGAGTAGAAAATCTACCTCTAATGAAGATTTACTATCGCGCCTGGAAGACTTGCATTGCGTGGTGTGAGTCTCCTAGGGGGTCGTCCCAGTTTCCTTTCGGTGGCTTGGATTTTGGCATTCAACGAGGTGTTGAGCAGCGCCTGGCCTTGGAAACCATCAAGGGCCAGGTTTTCGGCTTTGATGGTCTCCTTTTGCCATCCTTTGGCTATGCATTCTTTGGTTTGCACCTTTTTATTCAGGGGGTTCGCTACTTGGCTCCCCCAGTTTGGTCTCATTTGTCTCTGTGGGATCTCAATTTGATGCTCTTGGTTCTCCAGTAACCGCATTTCAAAAATATTTGCAAGCTTCCTCTGCTTACATTGTCCCGTAAGGTAGCCTTCTTGGTAGCTATTACTTCTGCACGCAGGGTGTAGGAGCTGGCAACATTGTCTTGTCGTTCACCTTATCCGGTGGCTCACAGAGATAAAGTGGTGCTTTGCCCCTGTCAGTCTTTCCTTCCTAAGGTTGTTTCTTGTTCCTAAGGTTTCTATCCAAATGAAGACATTGTATTGCCTTCCTTGTGTCCTAATTCTAAACATCCTTGGGGGATTGCCTTACACTCTCTGGATTTGGGTCGGGCGCTCAGGGTGTACCTTGCAGCAACCGAGTCATTTAGGAAATCAGTCTTACTGTTTGTCCTTACCGATGGACCTCGCAGGGGTTGGGTGCGTCTGCATCGACCATTTCCAGATGGACAAGACAGACCTATTCCATCAAGTGTCAGATTCCTCTGTTCCCTGTTAAGGCGCCTTCTACGCTGGTGCTTAGTGCCTCTTGGGCTTTCCGCCATCAGGCGTCAGTGATACAGGTTTGCAAGGCGGCCACCTGGTCGTCTGTGCACACTTTCATAAAGTGGATGTACTGGCATCTGCGGATGCTGCTTTTGGCCGCAAGGTTTTTCAGGCCACTGTTTGAGAGGACCTGGTCCTCCTTTGAGGGTGTATTGTTTTCAGGTGAGCTCCAGTTGTTCCTGATTGAGCTCCATGTTACTTGGTTGGCTAGGTTTAGCCTTTTGGGAATTTTTTTTCTGCTGTGTTTTTTCCCACCCCTCATGTTTAACACTGCTTTGGGACGTCTCCGTGGTTAAGAGGATTCTGGAGCTGTTTCCGTCAATGAACAAAAGAGAAAATTGGATTGTTGTCTTACCATAAAATCTTTTTCCCTGTCGTTCACTAACGGACACAGCACCCACCCTATCCTATTGAGTTGGGTTATTTTTTCTTCTGACACTGCTTGCAACTAAACTGAGTACCTATGGCAGAAAGTGGGAGTATACCCCTGGGACTTCCCTATAGGCGTGGTAAAGCTTTTTCCTGCCTAGTGTCCTACTCCTGTAGGGGGTAGCATAACCCAATGGTTAAGAAGATTCTGGAGCTGTGTCCATCAATGAACATGAGAGAAAAGGGTTTTACGGTAAGACAAAAATCCAATTGGTCTGCCTTTTCATCGTTTAGATATACTTAGACACAAACTGAAATTTGATTGTAAATGATACAATACTTTAGTTTACAGACTAGGTATGAAGGTGATGGTGCTGAAATGAATACACTTTCTACCAATAAAAATGGTAGTGCTCTATGAAGATTTTCTACATTTCAAAGTTTGGTCCTCGAGTCTTGACCTGTTCCAACTGCCTGTGGAATGAATGTATAACTGCTGGAAACCATTTTAGATTTGTTTTTTGTTTACTTTAGGAAGCTAAAATTTGGAGTTTGGTTGTGTTAGATTACTGCAGCATTTCTCATATTAAGGCTCCATGTACACGGGACGCTGGAAATGGCCGTTTAGGAGCAGTTGGGCGTTTTTTTTTAGAAGCCCCTGAACCCATCTACATTTTATCTTATCTGTCCATGTACACCAGGTCGTTTACAGTCATTTGCAGGCAGTTGCGTTCAGGGACTGTTTTTAGAACGCAATTATTTGCGTTCGAACGTGTGTTTCCCGGCGTTACAAACGCGTCCGAACGCGTCTGAACGCGATGACCCGCGTTTAGCGTTCGCGTTTTTCCATTTTAAAGGGGAATAATTTTTTTTGACCTCTAGGAACGCTTCCAAACGCAAACGCCCGCAAACGCCGCTAAACGCGGGTACAAACGCGACCGAACGGACGTTTCAAACGTCCTAAAAATTCCAGCATTCAAAGGGACTTTTAACAACGTCCCGTGTACATGGAGCCTACAGTTGGCGATATACTGATGGGGCTGGTTCCTAATGAATGTGTTGCAAAAATGGAACATGTTTCATTTAAATGTAGCACATGTAAATACAATGCATCACAGCTTGCTGCAACACACATTAAAAAATAGAAAAATAATGTATTTTGTCTCCTGTTGTAAAAAATAATCTGCATATTAATGAATAAATAAAAAAAATGGCACAGCAACGCTAAGCGATGTGTTAAAAAAATGGAGTTTAAATCAAGTGCATTTAGCATGCGTCATTGCAAGTGAAATGAAACGCATGTGTTCTGGATGCAGTCTAATTACATACATTTGATTTGTTTGCATGACAATTTCTTTTGCCTATGCTGGGAAAAAAAAAGTGTTACTTTAACCCTGGCACACATATACTTGGTTTTCCTCACTCTTGCCATGCTCTGTTTGGCTGCCAGAAATGAAAATAAATGCCTTGTACTTCTTTGTATGGGTGAGCATGTGTCTTCCCCATTCCCTGTATAAAAGTGTGAGGTGAATGGTGCAGTGCTGTCACATGGAGATGTCGAAGGATTCCATTGTGCTGTATAAGTGCAGACAAGCCAGTTTGGAGCTTACACAGAGTTTTCTTTCCTTTATCCCAGTGGAAAAATAAAGCAGTTTGGGAGTAAGGAAAGCCAATAATGTGTGGCTGGGGAGATTTAACCACTTGCCTACTGGGCTTTTTTACCCCTTCCTGCCCAGGCCAATTTTCAACTTTCAGCGTTGTCACAATTTGAAAGGCAATTGTGCGCCCATGCAACACTGTACCCATATAACATTTTTATCATTGTTTTCTTACAAATAGAGCTTTCTTTTGGTGGTCTTTATTCACCACTAGGTTTTTTATTTTTTGCTAAACAAGCGGGACAAAAAAAGATAATTTTGCAAACAGATCATTTTTCTCCTTTACTAATGTGCGCTGATGTGACACTGGGTGGCACTGATAAGCAGCACTGATGAGCACTAAATGGCGCCACTGGTGTTCACTGATTTGCAGCACTGGTGGGGACTTTTGGGACTGCACTGATATCAGCTCTTTTCTTCTCTCCTAGCACTGTCAGCTTGAGGAAAGAAAAGTCGATAACCGGCTTGTGTTTACATTGGCTGACAGCTGATCACGTGGTAAAGGGCTGCTGTGATTGGCCCTTTACCCCGATCTGTGATCAGTTGAGTCCAAAGGACTCGTCAATCACAGAGCACGTTGCTTGTGTTACAGGAGGCGAGTGGGCAGCGTGTTTACGGAAGGACTTTCGTGAACGCCCTCCTGGCAGGGAAAGCCCTTAGCTGTAGCTATCTTTCGGCTATAGTGCGGGCAGGAAGTGGTTAACGTGTATTTAGTCAATGTCATAGCAAATGTCCACAAAGGGGCACTGACGTTACCAGCATCCCACCACTTGTTTACATGTGTTTTGTGGTGGGAAATGACCCAGTCCACAGCTAATTGGACTTAGCACAAACTGGAAGTTAGGATTGAGATGGGTTCAGCGGACACTAAAGCTCATCTCTTCTCCTCAACACTATAACTGATTTTCCTTCCTTAAGACCAACTCATGAGTAAGGCTGTAGGAAACCTAAAACAAAAGTACCTTTCTGGAGGATTTTGGTGTGTTGCAAAATAAAGGTTTACCCATGTTAGGTACAAAATGATGGGCGACTACAGTTCTGCTTTAACAAGCAGAAGTAGCTTAGGAAACTGTCAACGGATCTTCTCGTGGTATACTTGCACCACAGTCTGAGTAATTGGATTGCTGCAAACCCTAGCTCTTTGTATTGTGATGGTAAATGTAAACCTGTCATGAGCGAGGCATAGCTGCTCCCATTGCTGGCCTCGCCTAAAAATACTAGATGGCTGATCAATGCTTATCCACTGCCTTCTGCTTGGAGTTCACTGACCCAGAACTAGTATGTAGTAGAGCTGCACGATTAATCGTTTTAGGATCGCAACCTTGATTTCCCCCCCCCCCTATGCGATCTCCAGACAATATTGGCGATTCTGGGGGCAGGGTAGGGGAGGCCATATATATATATATATATATATATATATATATTGTGTGTATTATTGTAATAAATAATATAATGAAAATATTATTTTTATTATTATATTAACCACATAACGACTGCCCGCCACAGTTTTACTGCGGCAGGCAGCCGCTCATGGGCAAAGTGACGTAGTACTACGTCGCTCGCTCAGGAGACTCTAGGGAGCGAGCGTGCACCGCCAGCATTCCCTGGGGAGCCAGCACGTGTGACCGGTGGCTCCGATGGCCACGGGCCACTCACGATCTCCCGCAGCAGAGAGAGAATGACAGACAGCTGATGTAAACACAGCCGTCTGTCATTCTCACTGAAGTATTCATAGAGGCTATGTGATCCTGCTGTATTGGATCGCATGTCTCTATGATCACTTCACAAGCCATGCCCCCTGATAGTTAGAAGCACGCCCCTAGGGGCACACAACCCCTTGAGAAGCACGCCCCTAGGGACACACTTAACCCCTTGATCACCAGTAATGTTAACCCCTTCCCTGCCACTGTCATTTTTACAGAAACAGTGCATATTTTTTAGCATTGATTACTGTAGTAATGTCACTGGTACCCCCAAAAGTGTCATAAATGTCAGTCAGGGGTCCGACTTGTCTGCTGGTCTGCTGCAATGTCGCAGTCCTGCAAAAAAAAAAAACGCAGATCGCCGCCATTACTAGTTAAAATAAAATAAAAAAAAAACAATAAAAAAATTCTATAAATCTTTCCCGTAGTTGGTAAACGCAATAACTTTTGCGCAAACCAATCAAACATTTTTTTTTTTTACCATAAATATGTAACAGAAAACAAATTGGCCTAAAATGTAAAAAAATTTTGATTTTTACATTTCTTTTTGAGAATTTCATATAAAAAAATGTGAAATATATTATTTTTTCAAAATTGTCGCCTTTTTTGTTTATAGCGCAAAAAATAATTATTCATTATAATTTACATTTAATTTATTTTTTAGGGATTACATTGTCTGCACATTTTCAGCAGTTTGACTTGTGAATTATTAATATAATAATAATAAATTGTATTATTTTCATTGTAATATCTCATATATATATATATATATATATATATATATATATATATATATATATATATATATATATATAATTATTATTAAATAAATATACACGCACACGCGTTTCTCCCACTTTTTTTTTCTTATAGTGTCACATTACAAGATGATGCCTTAATCAAGTTAATGTACAATGACATGCGGTGACTGTGTTGCATAAAATGCAGCATATCTATTCTATTTTTTTTTTTTTTTTTTTTTTTTTACACAAAGCACCACAACCTACCTCATCACAATGTTAGGGTGGATACAGGCCAGGGCACACAGAAAATAAATGTGATCTGGGTGCCATTGCGTCAGGCCAGCAGTTCACCACTTATGGACTGCCAACCGTGTATTTACATCGGTACTTTGACATTAAATACCGGTGTTATGTTAGTAGATAGCTGCCATAGCCCCGGTATTTTTTTAAATGGCGGGCGGTCCGCTTTTGCCGGTTCACACTACGTCGCTCTGTGAAGTCGCGTGCAGCGCGACTTCGGTGCGACTTGCACGGACTTCATAAAATGAATGTCTATGCAAGTCTCCTCCAGGTCGCCCCGAAGTAGTACAGGACCCTTTTTCTAAGTCGGAGCGACTTGTGTCGCTCCTATTAGAACGGCTCCTGTACTACACAATGGGAGCGTGACGGATGGCGACTTGTCAGGCTGACAAGTCGCGGTCCAAGTCGGATCAATGTGAATGCGGTCTAAAGAATCAATGGTTTTAACCCATAGAT
Organism: Pelophylax lessonae; assembly: GCF_965119305.1. Classification (NCBI taxonomy): domain Eukaryota; kingdom Metazoa; phylum Chordata; class Amphibia; order Anura; family Ranidae; genus Pelophylax; species Pelophylax lessonae. The sequence continues at coordinate 490,075,718 of NC_138770.1, forward strand.
TTTGTAGCGAACAAAGCAGGTAAGTTAGGTGGCTCATATTAAAGACCACATGATTGCATTGCTTTTTAAAATTGGAACTCCAAATGCAGTTTACCAGTAGAAGTCCACCCTAACACTAAAATCTCTAAATCTACAGGCATCCACAATCTAAGACTAACCTATCTACCCCTGAAAAGAATGATTAGCTATACATACCTTTTTTGAAGGCGCTCGGGTCTGGTTCCCCGCTGAGCTGTGGAGGCCGGTGCAGAGGATTTGCTGTCACATTAAACAAGCTACTAGCAGGCTTCTCTAAGCTTTAGCACTATGTGAAGCTTGTTGAAAGCCTGCTAAAGCCTGTTAAGGCTTGTTTAAAGTGACAGAACTCCCTTTTAACTCCTTTCCATTGCTCCTCAGCAGCAGTGGCTTTTAATGGCAGGAGAGAAGGCGATGTCCTGATCATGTAATCTCTGTGGTTTGCTCTCTCGGTTTTCATATGATTGGCAGTTCATCCTGCTGGTTCACGATCCGAGACCTAGAGCTGTTGATGCTGGGAACATTCAGTGAGCTTTTAGCACATAACCTCAGACCTCCATGGGCGCATATCTGTGGTAGTTGGGCTTTTAAAGCTAGTTCCATCTATTGTATCAATTCACGTATTACAGTATTTATGACGTAACATGGTGCAAATGGGGCCTTCTTCCCCGCAGCCGCTGTCCCTTTTGAAATTGGCATGGTTTTTGCAGGGCTTTGCTGGATCATTCATTCACACCCGTGTGCACTCAGATGTGCGCTTACCTATTTTGGTGGACCTCAGTATTCCACAGGAGGTCAAAATTACCCTTCGGAATCAGGTTACCCCATAATTTTTGCTATATTGAATCTACCTCCTGGTGCGGCTTGAGCTGATATGGTTACAAAAAGCATAAAAGAGCTCCATGGTGCTCACTGGTTTAAAACTGTTGTACTCACATTTGAATATCCATGTACATGCACTTCAATTTAGGGCCGAAACAACTAATCAATTATGAAAATAGTTGTCAACTATTTTCATAATTGATTAGTTGGTCAGTCGATTAGTTGGCCTGCATGCAGAATTCATTTTTTTGTTTACATATGCAGTAAAGCACACATACAGCTCAGTACACATTCCATACATGTCAGAAGACACAGTGCAGCACACATACAGCTCAGTACACCGTCCATACATGTCAGAAGATGCAGTGCAGCACACATCCAGCTCAGTACACCATCCATACATGTCAGAAGACGCAGTGCAGCACACATACAGCTCAGTACACCATCCATACATGTCAGAAGACGCAGTGCAGCACACATACAGCTCAGTACACCATCCATACATGTCAGAAGACACAGTGCAGCGCTCAGTACACCATCCATACATGTCAGAAGACACAGTGCAGCACACATACAGCTCAGTACACCGTCCATACATGTCAGAAGATGCAGTGCAGCACACATCCAGCTCAGTACACCATCCATACATGTTAGAAGACGCAGTGCAGCACACATACAGCTCAGTACACCATCCATACATGTCAGAAGACACAGTGCAGCACACATACAGCTCAGTACACCATCCATACATGTCAGAAGACACAGTGCAGCACACATACAGCTCAGTTCATCGTCCATACATGTCAGTTAGTGCCAATGCCTCACGGGACATGTAGTTCTCATCAGAAAGTGAGTGGTTCTAAAGGCAGAAGTATTTTTTATCTTGCTGTAGAGGCACTCTATACTATACTTTGCAGCTTGCTATTGGGGCACTCTGAAGGCAGGAGGAGCCAGCCAGAAGCGTGGGTGGAGGACACCAGAAGAGGAGGATCAGGGCTGCTCTGTGCAAAACAGAACAGGCGAGTATAACATGTTTGTTGTTTAACCACTATTGGACCGGAAGGATTTACCCCCTTAATGACGAGGTAATTTTTTTAAATTTGGCACTGCGTGACTTTAAATGACAATTGCGCGGTCATGCAATGCTGTACCCAAACAAAATGTACGTCCTTTCTTTCCCACAAATAGAGCTTTCTTTTGGTGGTATTTAAACACCTATGCGGTTTTTATTTTTTGCGATATAAATAAAACAAGCAAAAAGTTTAAGAAAAAAAAAAAAGTATATTCTGCAATACAGTAAAACTTTGGTTTGAGAGTAACTTGGTTTAAGAGCGCTTTGCAAGACCAGCAAAATTTTCAAATAAATTTTGACTTGATATACAAGCAATGTCTTGATATACAAGCAATGTCTTGATATACAAGTAGCCTCAAGTCACAGCTGAGTATAAAAGAAGAAGAGAGGCGCTTCTAAGTGTAGCAATATGGTTACATTTAATGAAGGTACAACATTTAGCAAATCACGTGGTTGATGATTAAAACAGGCACATCTAAGGATGCAGGCATCAGGGGTAAAGCTGTCCACATAGACCATCCTCCGCACCACCATCTACGTTATCCCTTCCATGCTGCCCCTCGCTATCAGATCGCTTTACTCCAGGGTGGTCTTCCCGGTCAGTCAGGATTACAGACTAGCAGCCGGTGGTTCAGAAGATGCAGTTTACCAGCTTTACCCCGGGACAGCTTTACCCCGGATGCCTGCATCCTTAGATGTGCCTGTTTTATTCATCAACCATGTGAGTTGCTAAATGTTGTACCTTCATTAAATGGAACCATTTTGCTACACTTAGAGGCGCCGCTCTTCTCTTTTGATACTCTGTAGCTCCTGCTGGATTTTGCTTCCAATCCCCTTGTGGAAGTGGCTATTTGTGGATGGACATTTTATGGTTACACAACCTATCACATTGCTATAATATTTTTATATGGACTATAAATTGAAGGATTTATGAATAAATGGTTGTGGAACGAATCATCTGAGTTTCCATTATTTCTTATGGGGAAACTTGCTTTGATATAAGAGTGCTTTGGATTACAAGCATGCTTCCGGAACGAATTATGCTCGCAATCCAAGGTTTTACTGTATTTACATTTTTGATAATGAATCCAAGCTCTGCAAGCTGAGATAACATGCACTGCATTGATGCATTCACACAATTTCACACAAACTACCAGCAAGAATGAGTCCTTACATTAAAATAGCACCTGTCATTTCAGATCCATCATGGCATTCACTCACCTGCAGCCATGTCCCTCATCTTATGTCACTGCCACCTCAACAGTCTTCCCAATAAAGGGAATAGTACTGTCGGTGAGTCAACTGTCAGAGTTAGAGCCGCTGCAGAACAGAGATGACAGTTGCTCTTTAAAAATTAAGATTTAAATTAAGCCTTTTTTACTAGTGATTTAAATGGTGATTTAAATTGACTTGATTTAAATCAAATCCTTCCTGTTTTCTCCCCCCTTTCACACTCAGTATCCTTACCCCCACCCTCTTAACATCAGAGAGCCCTCCTCCCTTCCCTTTCACATCAGGTTTCTTAACCCCCCCCCCCTCACATCAGAGCCCTTATCTCCCCTCCCCTTTTACATGAGGGTCGTCAGTCATTCCCCTCTTGAAAGTCCTTAGTTGACCCCCAAACCTTACCCCCCCCTCCTCCTTTTCACATCAAGTTCCCCAGGGCACCCTTGTTGAGAAACTGATTTTCAGAAATGACAAGTATAATTGTACAACTAGTGAATCATGTCTTGTTTTACCTTTCTCAGATGGCCTATCACTGATTTTATCAATGCTTCACCATTGATTCTAAAGGAAGGCATGCTATGCTCAATATTGGTCACTCATGGTTGCACATTAAAGACAATGCAAATGTTTTATCTTAAACTTCTCAGCACTTTGTCCCCTTTTATAGCTGTTGCCTTAACGCGGAGTTCCACCCATTTTTGTGTTTACAAAACACCCGTTTTTGTATTCTACAAAAAGTCACTGACTCCACGTTCCGCGATAGGGCCGGGGGGAGCCTCGGTTATCCTCCTCTTCTCCCTGCGGTGGCGGCATTACTAGTGTGGGCACCTGGCTGTGACAGCTTGCGGCTCCACAGCCGGATGCATACTGTGCATGGGCGAGTCGCGCTGCACATCTGAGTGGAAGTCCAATCTTCAGGGACCGGTGACGTGTCCCAGAAGATTGCAGGGAGGGAGGGGGGGAGGAGGACCTCCGCTTAAGTCAAGTCTAGGTACCTGCCCCCCCCCGTAAAAAAAAAAAGACATGCCTAATGTGGCATGTCTGGGAGTCAAGAAGCCTTAAAGCCGAATTTCCACTTTTGGGTGGAACTCCGCTTTAAAAGCATATCTAAACCATAAAGCAAAAACAGATAATATTGCAGGCTACCAGTGATTAGAATGCAGCTTCATTGTCCGTGTCCAGCTGAGCACTGTTTAAAGCTTGGAGGAGGAGTTTTCTCCTCTGTCTGTCCTATGAGGCTGCATGACCCCTGACCCTCTGTCTGGACAGTGCTGATTGGGCTTGTGCCGATCACATGCACCCTCCAAAACAAAAAGAAAAACAACTCTAGCAAAATAAGGCTCCCTCTAGAAAAAAAAAAATATTGTAATTTATGGGATGTGGCAATTGATGCCATGAGTGACTTGAGATGTTAACTTACTTATCAATAAGGCTCTGTATTATCAGGAGATTGGTCAGGGACTGTGAAAGAAAGGGAGGCTTAACGCCTTAGGTTCCACAGTGAGTATAAAAAGGAAGCTTACTGCATATACAGACTGATTTTACTGTTGTGGGTTTAGTAACACTTTAAAAAGAAAGCACAAGCCTACTTCTCTTTTATTGTGTAATCTACTAGTCCCATCAAGCCACCATGTAATGAAAGAGAACTAGCAAATAAAAAAATATTACACTGGCTGCAGATCTATTTCCAGCCTTAGGCTAGGTTAACACTAATGCGGTGCAATGTGACTGAGTTTTGTAGTGTGACTTGAAGGATTACAGCCAGTGTGACTTCACCCGCATCACCTGCGATTCCACTGCGTTTGCAGTGCAATTTTAATGTAGCTGAGCATTTAATTTATTCTTTCATTCATTCTCTCTCAGAATCTGTTTCCATTCATCTCTGTGGGGCTAAAATCACACCGTATCTCACCAAACATGCACATGGTCCTTCTTAAAATGACATTACGTTCAAACTGCATATATGTGAATGGCTTCCATAGAAACGCATGTTATTTCACTTCTCGTGCAAATCAATGCGTTCTGGAGAGCATCTGAAATGGCATCAGTGTGAACCAGGGCTTATGTGCCAAAGCAAAAACCGGCTTTGGTTTCTATGTGTAACTAGCTTGGTTTAAAATATGTAAACCCAATCAATAAAATCTAATTTAATATTTACCATGTTGATGTCATTTTTAATCTGAAGTCTTTCCTAAAATAACATGTAGTGATCCTATGATGAAGGTCCTTGTTCAGACACTTCCTGGTACTGGGTGACTAAGCTTGTTTCCTCTATCCCGGTTGTCCTTCTGCATTGTCACATTTTCTTCCACAGGAGACTAGTAGATGTTTCAGCAAAAACTATACAGACACGGTCCAAGGCAGTCCCGATCAGGAAATCCGCCCTGAGAAAAGCCATGCAGCCCCCGCTGGAGTGTATGCATGTAGAAGACAGCACTGGCTACAGAGATCAATGGCACTGAAATACAGCAAGAATAAATTGTAAAACCTGTCATTTAGTAAAAAAAATGTCCATTTAAAAAAAAAAAAAAATAGCTTTCATTTAATTAGGGTTTATTTGTATTCTAAAACTATTTTTGATACTGAAGGAATGGCATTTTATGAAGTTCTTCTGCACTCTTTGTTGCAATCTACGCAAATTTTGTAGATTCACAGCACTTTGCAGCGTAGTGAAGTCTAGTTGGCTAACAGTGCTATGTCTTGCTTGTACTGTGTGAATGCTATTGTACAGGGGATTACAGGAGACTTAGATGAAAACAGATGGTGGTACTATATATATATATATATATATATATAGATGATGTCACACTGAGTAAATAGATACCCAACATGTTACAGTTTAAAATTGCACACACTCGCAGAACGGCGACAAACTACGGTACTTAAAAATCTCCATAGGCGATGCTTAAAATGTCTTTAACGGTTATCAGTTTAGAGTTATAGCGTAGGTCTTTCTTAGAATTGTTGCTCTTGCTCTGGCGATCGCGGCGATACCTCACATGTGTGGTTTGAATACTGTTTTACATTTGCGGGTGCAACTTGCCTAATGTGTTTTTTTTTTTTTGTTTTTTTTTTTTGTGCGTGAGCTCACAGGGACGGGAGCGCATAAAATTATTTTTTGTTTCCTAGTTATTTTATTTATTGTTAACACTGTTCTTAAAATAAAAAATCTGATTACTTTTATTGCTGTCACAAGGAATGTAAACATCCCTTTTGACAGTAATAGGCAGTGACCGATACTCCTTATAGAGTGATCGGGGGTTTAAAAGACCCCAGACCCCTCCACTGCACTTCAAAGTATTTAAAATGCCAAATCTGCATTTTTGAATACTGACAGTTTTTTTTAATTCGGCGCTCTTAGCCGCCGAGTAAACCGGAAGTGGCGTCATGGTGTAAGAAAAATGCTGTGACCCCAAGAACACCATCCCTACAGTCAAGCACAGAGGTGTAAACATTATGCTTTGGGCTGTTTCTCTGCTAAAGGTACAGGCCCACTTTGCTGCATTAAGGGGCCAATGGACGGGGCCATGCATTGTAAAATCTTGAATGAGAACCTTCTTCCCTCAGCCAGAACACTGAAGATGGGTTGTGGATGGGTCTTCCAGCATGACAATGACCCAGAACATACTGCCAAGGCAACAAAGTAGTGGCTCAAGAAGAAGCACATTAACCACTTCAATACAGTGCAGTTACACCCCCTTCCTGCCCAGGCCAATTTTCAGCTTTCAGCGCTCTCACACTTTGAATGACAATTGTGCGGTCATGCTACACTGTACCCATATGAAATTTTGTATCATTTTTTTCACACAAATAGAGCTTTCTTTTGGTGGCATTTAATCATTGCTGGGTTTTTTATTTCTTACAAAAAAAAAAGAAAAAATTATTTTTCTCCTTCACTGATGTGCGCTGATGAGGCGGCACTAATGAGGAGGTACTAATATGCCGCACTGATAGGTGGCACTGATGAGCACTGAGAGACGGCATTGACGGGCGGCACTGACAGGCTTTGACGGGCGGCCCTGATGAGCACTGACGGGCAGCCCTGATGAGCACTGACGGGCAGCATCATCATTGCCCACAATCAGTGCCCATAGTGCTGCCAGTCAGTGCCCAGATGAACAGGCACTGACTGGCTGCACTATGAGCACTGATTGTGGGCACTGATGGTTGGCACTGTGGGCATTGATGGTGGGCACTGATTGGCACTCTATTGCAATTTTCTGTAATCAGGGCACTGATGATCAGTGCCCTGATTTCATGTCCTTGTCTCCCCTGTGAGGAAGAGCCGCTGACAGTGTGAGGCGAGGAGAGCCGAATAACGGAAGGGCACTTCCTCATTTACATGTGACCGGCTGTGATTGGACACAGCCGATCACATGGGTAAAGAGTCATGTCATTGACTCTTTACAGAGATTGGGGTCGCGCTGTGTCCTAGCAACACGGCGGCGCGGCCACGATCGCCGCTCTGTGCGCCCCGAAGGCGCGCGACAGAGGCTTTTCTGGTGCGCCATCATATGACGGCATCCCAGAACAATAGGTGCACTGCTCCGGCGGGTGGGTAGGATGTGGTTAAGGTCATGGAGTGGCCTAGCCAGTCTCCAGACCTTAATCCTAAGGAACATTTATGGAGGGAGCTGAAACTTTGAGTTGCCAAGAGATAGCTAAGAAACCTTAAGGATTTAGGGACTATCTGTAAAGAAAAGAGTGAACCAACATCCCTCCTTAGATGTGTGCAAACCTGGTAAACAACTAAAAGAAACGTCTTACCTCTGTACTTGCCAACAAGGGTTTTGCCACCAAGTACTAAGTCGTTGTTTGCTTGGAGATCAAATACTTCTTTTAGCGCCGGTTCACAGAGCAGCGCGCCGCGACCTCTGAGCGGCCGCCACGGACTTCATAACATTGAAGTCTATGGCGGTCGCCTCCGGGTCGCCCCAAAGAAGCTCCGGACCCTTTTTCTAGGTCGGAGCGACTTGTGTCGCTCCTATTAGAACGGGTCCGCAGCTTCCCTATGGGAGGCGACCTGCGGCGACCTGTGAGGCGACCAGGTCGCCTCACAGGTCGCCCTAGTGTGAACCGGCACTAACTCCCTGATCTGCAACTCAATTTATAACATTTGTATCATGTTTTTTTCTGGATTTGTGGTTGATATTCTGTGTCTATCATTTAAAATACACCTATGATAAGAATTATAGACCCTTCATTTCTTTGTAAGTGAGCAAACTTGCGGGATCAAATAATTATTTTCCCCATTGTATTTAAAATATGACACTACTAGTTGTTCTGATGTGATTAAGAGCCGGTTCACACTGAGGCGACACGGCTTTGGGGGGCGACCTGTGAAGTCGCGTGCACTGCGACTTCGGCGCGACTTGCAGGGACTTCACATAATGGAAGTCTATACAAGTCGCTCCGAGGTCGCCCCAAAGTAGTACAGGACCCTTTTTCTAAGTCGGAGCGACTTGTGTCGCTCCTATTAGAACGGGTCCTGTACTACTCAATGGCCCGCGACTTGTCAGGCTGACAAGACGCGGCAGTGTGAATGGGCTCTTAGATGTTCAGTTGATAAAAAAAACTAGCAGTTCTGTTGAGTTTTAGTAGTTAGAAACAGAGAAAAGCATGCCTTTCAATCAGTGGTTATTACTGAGGTTTTATGCCATGATTGAGGACAAGAATGATTGAATGCCTGTAGATCACTGAGAGATACTATCAAGAGGTGTTAAAGGTAAATAGTAGCTGTGTCTGTTCTAATCTGTGACTAATAGCTGTTGAAATAAGAGAAGGACCTGAAAGGTGAGCTGTACACTCAGTGCCCTGATCTTTAGAGTGACACCCGAGACCGCTCTTGTTGATACTAATGCTGGCACTCAAGTGTACAAGTCACAAGTATGCTTGTTCTGCTCACGTTATTTTTTTTTTGCTTATTAAACTTTTCAGCTTAGTTTAACTTAGTGCCGGTTCACACTGAAGCGGCACGACTTTGGTGGCGACCTGTGAAGTCGCGTGCACGGACTTCATAGAATGAATGTCTATGCAAGTCGCTCCAGGGCGCCCCGAAGTAGTACAGGACCCTTTTTCTAAGTCGAAGCGACTTGTGTCGCTCCTATCAGAACCGTTCCTGTACTATACTATGGGACGCGACGGTGCGTGACTTTTCAGGTGCGTGACTTTTCAGGCTGACCAAGTCGCATGACAAGTCGTACTAGTGTGAATGGAGACTAAACCATGCTTAGGAAAATGTAGCTATAGACTAGCCATTAAATAAACAGCAATTGTGCCTAAGCAAATATGTTTTCATTAGCTACATAGAGAATATTTTTACAGGTTTCTCTGTTGTGTTATTGATCACTTTTGTGAGATGTGTACTTGCTTATATTGAGGGGAAAAAAAACCAATCCTGTCCCCAAAATGAAACTGGCCAAATAGGGTTAATACAAATCTCCTCAGCTGTCTACACTGCCAAACGCTCCTTTGAAGTATAATCTACTTATTAAATCTTCTAGGAAAACCACATTTGCAGGGCTTTTGTTGTATTGTGTCCCTTGCTGTGCTCAGCTGATCCTCCCCTCTACCTCCAAGTCACTGCTATAGTGGAGGTTGGTAGGTGAAGATGAGAGAGGGAGGAGTTCTGTAGTCCTAAAACACTTTCTGTTCTAGGGTGGTACGACTGCGGATTCAAAAAACATGGGGAATGAACATGGTCATCATATGACAAGGAGTGTTACTTGCGCAGGATCATTCAGGGAGTGTACATTTGGGGCCGTGCACCTGCTAATGCATGCCTGTCAAATTTTGTAATGGCGTCTGTGTTCATGCAGCCATTACATCTTCAACTGGGGTGGATGCAAACACCCAAACAAATGCCTCATGCACTCAGTACGAGTGCCCGCTCCCATCTGAATTAGGCCATAGCAACTTTACAGAATCAGCTAAATAGAATTGAGGGGTGGGCAGATACATGACTACATGAGTTTTAATACTTATTTTATGAAGAAATCTGATTTTATTGGATGTTTTATAACAGAAATGTAGAATTTTTTTTTTTTTTTTTTTACAAAATGTTTGGCCTTTTTATGTTAATATAGCAAAATAAAAAATCATTTACTACCACCAAAAGAAAGCACTATTTGTGTGAAAAAAGTGATTTAAATTAAATTTGCATACAGTGTTGCTTGACTGAGCAATTGCAAGTTACATACAGTGCCTTGCGAAAGTATTCGGCCCCCTTGAACTTTGCTACCTTTTGCCACATTTCAGGCTTCAAACATAAAGATATAAAACTGTAATTTTTTTGTGAAGAATCAACAAGTGGGACACAATCATGACGTGGAACGAAATTTATTGGATATTTCAAACTTTTTTAACAAAAAAAAAAAAAATGAAAAATTGGGCGTGCAAAATTATTCAGCCCCCTTAAGTTAATACTTTGTAGCACCACCTTTTGCTGCGATTACAGGTGTAAGTCGGTTGGGGTATGTCTCTATCAGTTTTGCACATCGAGAAATCGAGAAATTTTTGCCCATTCCTCCTTGCAAAACAGCTCGAGCTCAGTGAGGTTGGTTAGGGAGCGTTTTTGAACAGCAGTTTTCAGTTCTTTCCACAGATTCTCGATTGGATTCAGGTCTGGACTTTGACTTGGCCATTCTAACACCTGGATATGTTTATTTGTGAACCATTCCATTGTAGATTTTGCTTTATGTTTTTGATCATTGTCTTGTTGGAAGACAAATCTCCGTCCCAGTCTCAGGTCTTTTGCAGACTCCATCAGGTTTTCTTCCAGAATGGTCCTGTATTTGGCTCCATCCATCTTCCCATCAATTTTAACCATCTTCCCTGTCCCTGCTGAAGAAATGCAGGCCCAAACCATGATGCTGCCACCACCATGTTTGACAGTGGGGATGGTGTGTTCAGGGTGATGAGCTGTGTTGCTTTTACGCCAAACATAACGTTTTGTATTGTTGCCAAAAAGTTCGATTTTGGTTTCATCTGACCAAAGCACCTTCTTCCACATGTTTGGTGTGTCTCCCAGGTGGCTTGTGGCAAACTTTAAACAACACTTTTTATGGATATCTTTAAGGAATGGCTTTCTTCTTGCCACTCTTCCATAAAGGCCAGATTTGTGCAGTATACGACTGATTGTTGTCCTATGGACAGAGTCTCCCACCTCAGCTGTAGATCTCTGCAGTTCATCCAGAGTGATCATGGGCCTCTTGGCTGCATCTCTGATCAGTCTTCTCCTTGTATGAGCTGAAAGTTTAGAGGGACGGCCAGGTCTTCGTAGATTTGCAGTGGTCTGATACTCCTTCCATTTCAATATACTCGCTTGCACAGTGCTCCTTGGGATGTTTAAAGCTTGGGAAATCTTTTTGTATCCAAATCCGGCTTTAAACTTCTCCACAACAGTATCTTGGACCTGCCTGGTGCGTTCCTTGTTCTTCATGATGCTCTCTGCGCTTTTAAACGGACCTCTGAGACTATCACAGTGCAGGTGCATTTATACGGAGACATGATTACACACAGGTGGATTCTATTTATCATCATTAGTCATTTAGGTCAACATTGGATCATTCAGAGATCCTCACCTCTCCACTTCTGGAGAGAGTTTGCTGCACTGAAAGTATAGGGGTTGAATAATTTTGCACGCCCAATTTTTCAGTTTTTTATTTAACAAAGTTTGAAATCTCCAATAAATTTAGTTCCACTTGTTGATTCTTCACAAAAAATTACAGTTTTATATCTTTTTGTTTGAAGCCTGAAATGTGGCAAAAGGTCGCAAAGTTCAAGGGGGCCGAATACTTTCGCAAGGCACTGTAGTTACATAGTTTGTGAGGTTGAAAAAAGACATCAGTCCATCCAGTTCAACCTATGATGTCTGTGTTTGCTGTTAACCATATATTGAATACCCCTGTATGTTGTGGTCTTTAAGGTGCCCATCTAATAGTTTTTTGAAACTATCGATGCTCCCTGCTGATACTACTGCTTGTGGAAGAGAATTCCACATCCTTACTGCTTTAAAGGTGAAGAACCCCTTATGTATTTTAAGGTTAAACCGTTTTTCCTCTAGTTTTAGTGAGTGGCCACGTGTCTTATTATATTCCCTTTTTCTAAAAAGTTTGTTCCTTATGCTAGGGTCGCCAGTACAGTATTTGTACATTGATATCATATCTCCCCTCAATCGTCTCTTCTCCAGAGAGAATAAGTTCAGTGCTTGTAGTCTTTCCTCATAGCCGATGCCCTCCATTCCCCTAATTATTTTTGTTGCCCTTCTCTGGACTCTCTCCAGTTCCAGCACATCCTTCCTGAGGACCGGTGCCCAGAACTGGACAGCATACTCCCAGATGTGGCCGGACTAGAGTCTTGTAGAGTGGGAGAATAATCTCTTTATTTCTGGAGTGAATCCCCTTTTTTATACATGCCAGTATTCTGTTGGCTTTGCTTGCAGCGGCTTGGCATTGCATGCCACTGCCAAGCCCTGTTGTCCACCAGTACCCCCACGTCCTTTTCCATCCTAGACTCACCCAGAGGTTTCCCCCCCAGTAAGTGGCTTGCTTTCATGTTTCTGACGCCCAAATGCATTACTTTACATTTCCCAACATTAAACCTCATCTGCCATGTAGTTGCCCACCCCATTTTTTTGTTTAGGTCCACTTGTAAGGTTTCCACATCCTGCATAGAAGATATTGGCATGCTTAGTTTAGTATTATCCGCAAATACTGAGATTGTACTAGATATCCCCTCCTCTAGATCATTTATGAATAAATTAAACAAGATTGGTCTCAGGACAGAACCTTGGGGGACCCCACTTTCCACACCCACCCAATCCGAGTACTCCCCATTTATCATCACCCTCTGAACTTTCCCAGTTCTCTATCCAGGTACTCACCCTATTGTCCATACCTACATTCCTTAGTCTGTACAGTAAGCGTTTGTGGGGAACGGTGTCAAAGGCCTTTGCAAGGTCCAGATATACCACATCCACAGGCTTACCTTTATCTAGGTGGCAGCTCACTTCATCGTAGAAGGTTAATAGATTGGTTTGGCAAGAACGATTTTTGATGAATCCATGCTGATTACTACTAATAATACCGTTTTCATTACTAAAGTCTTGTATGTGGTCCCTTAACATCCCCTCCAAAATCTTGCAGACTACTGATGTTAGGCTGACCGGCCTATAGTTACCCAGGATATATCTCGGCCCTTTTTTAAATATTGGTACCACGTTGCCTTTTTTCCAATCAGCTGGCACCATACCCATCTGTAGACTATCCTTAAAGATCAAGAATAATGGTCTGGCAATCACCTGGCTGAGCTCTTTAAGAACCCTCGGGTGCAAGCCACCCGGTCCCGGTGATTTATTTATGTTCAGTTTCTCTAGTTTAGTTCTAAGTCTATCCTCTGTTAGCCATGGGGGTACTTCCTGAGATGTATTATTTAGTTTAGTTAAAGTAGCACAGTGCTAAATAGCAAAAAATTGCCTGGTCTTTAGGGGGGTAAAACTTTCCGAATGTCAAGTGGTTAAAGTACATCTAAAAAACTCCAGTGTGACACCAAATTCACTTACTATATGATGCACAAGCAACATAAAGTAAAAAAAAAAAAAGAAAATCAGCGAGGAACTTTGGGCATGACCATGCTTTGGCAATGACATCATCATTTATTTCCAAACCTTTGTTTACATCTGGCTTTCACCCGGGGGAATCTCCTGGTCGACAGCTGAATGGGGCTGGGGATAGAGCAGTGGCGTCGGGAAGGGGGGGGGGGGCTGACTCAGGCTATAGCGGGTCACGTGGTGCTGGTCCTGAATTATTAGCCCCGAGTTAAGTCTAGGCCAGGTGGCAGGCAGGCCCAATTCAATCCAATCCTCTGCTCCGCTCCTCTGGCCCGGCCTCTCCTGCACTGTTTGCTAGTATCGCCCGCCGCTTGGCGTCTAGCAACCAGTGACATCATTGTCATCACATGACAGCCAGGAGAGAGCGAGGCCCCAGCATTCAGAGTGGAGGAGGATTTCAATTCCTCCTCTGCGCCTATAATTAGGGAAGGGGCAGGGAGCATCAATTAAAAATTATGAGGGATCTAACTTTTGTTTCCATTGTGGGAGGCTCATTTTCCTTGTCCTTTTCAAGTAGAAAAAAAAAAAAAGCATTCAATGTGCCGGTCTACACACGGGATCAGAAGAGGGTCACAGCCATCCACTGATCCTTTCCATATCTCCCAATGCACAGAGAAGAAGGGTTACCCGTAATGTTCTTTGCTGGCCTAGTGGCCTAGTTTCTTTTGGTGGTATTTGGTCACCTCTGTGGTTTTTATTTTTTGTGCTAGAAACAAAAAAAAAAAAAAAACTATATACAGTACAGACCAAAAGTTTGGATACACCTTCTCATTCAAAGAGTTTTCTTTATTTTCATGACTATGAAAATTGTAGAGTCACAATTCAAGAGGTAGTCACCTGAAATGGTCTTCCAACAGTCTTGAAGGAGTTCCCAGAGATGCTTAGCACTTGTTGGCCCTTTTGCCTTCACTGTGCGGTCCAGCTCCCCCCAAACCATCTCAATTGGGTTCAGGTCCGATGACTGTGGAGGCCAGGTCATCTGGCGCAGCACCCCATCACTCTCCTTCTTGGTCAAATAGCCCTTACACAGCCTGGAGGTGTGTTTGGGGTCATTGTCCTGTTGAAAAATAAATGATGGTCCAACTAAACGCATATCAGATGGAATAGCATGCCGCTGCAAGATGCTGTGGTAGCCATGCTGGTTCAGTATGCCTTCAATTTTGAATAAATCCCCAACAGTGTCACCAGCAAAGCACCCCCACACCATCATACCACCTCCTCCATGCTTCACGGTGGGAACCAGGCATGTAGAGTCCATCCGTTCACCTTTTCTGCGTCGCACAAAGACACGTGGTTGGAACCAAAGATCTCAAATTTGGACTCCTCAGACCAAAGCACAGATTTCCACTGGTCTAATGTCCATTCCTTGTGTTCTTTAGCCCAAACAAGTCTCTTCTGCTTGTTGTCTTTCTTTAGCAGTGGTTTCCTAGCAGATATTCTACCATGAAGGCCTGATTCGCACAGTCTAATCTTAACAGTTGTTCTAGAGATGTGTCTGCTGCTAGAACTTCGTGTGCCATTGACCTGGTCTCTAATCTGAGCTGCTGTTAACATGCGATTTCTGAGGCTGGTGACTCGGATGAACTTATCCTCTGCAGCAGAGGTGACTCTTGGTCTTCCTTTCCTGGGGCGGTCCGCATGTGAGCCAGTTTCATTGTAGCGCTTGATGGTTTTTGTGACTGCACTTGGGACACTTTCAAAGTTTTTCCCAATTTTTCGGACTGACTGACGTTCATTTCTTAAAGTAATGATGTTCACTCGTTTTCCAGTACTTCGCTGCTTTTTTCTTGCCATAATACAAATTCTAACAGTCTATTCAGTAGGACTATCAGCTGTGTATCCACCTGACTTCTGCACAACACTACTGATGGTCCCAACCCCATGTATAAGGCAAGAAATCACACTTATTAAACCTGACAGGGCACACCTGTGAAGTGAAAACCATTTCAGGTGACTACCCCTTGAAGTGTGACTCTACAATTTTCATAGTCATGAAAATGAAGAAAACTCTTTGAATGAGAAGGTGTTTCCAAACTTTTGGTTTGTAGTGTGTGTGTGTGTGTGTGTGTGTGTGTGTGTGTGTGTGTGTGTGTGTGTGTGTGTGTATATATATATATATATATATATATATATATATACATTTTTTTGATTCTGCTGTAAAACATCCAATAAAAAAAAAAAACAAAAAATCGAATTTCTTGATCAATTTAGGGCAATATGTATTCTAGTAGATTTTTTTGTTAAAAAAATCCCAATAAGCGTATACTGATTGGTGTGCACAAAAGTTATTGCGTCTACAAACTAGGAGATAAATTTATGGCATTTTTATTTACTTTTTTCTTTTTAATAGTAATGGTGGCAATCAGCGACTTAGGCAATAGCGGGACTGCGACATTGCTGCAAGCAGATCGCACACTTCAGGGGGCTTTGGGTGGAGCTTGGGCGGGACCTACTTTAAAATAAAAGGGGTTATCAAATTTACCTTCGGGGCTGAAGCCTCTGGTCTTTTTCCCACCTAGCAACGTCCCTGGGATAGAGCAACGCACTGGAAGCTGTCACATACATGACAGCTTACCAGCACAGACATTCCCCACTCTGAGTACTGTAGACATTACCTCTATATATCTGCTCAGAACTAATCCTTATTACTGCCAGGTTCCTAAAATGTGAACTGGCGATAGTTCCTTTAAAATCTGTCACTTCCATAGCAACAGGTTCTTAAAGTGCTGATGTTTATAATTACCTGAATTTGTCACCCATATCAATAATGTTACTAAAAACTGCCACAAATCCTTGCCTGAATTAGGCACAGATTGTTCTAAAAGTAACTACAACCAGAAAAGCATGCAGACAGGTTGTATTGAATTTCTCTAAATGTGTTGATCTGGGCTCTATGCAGGCCATACATGTCTTGCAGTGCCCCTTGTTTTTCTTTTCACTGTAAAATATGCTATTATTCATCTGTCTATCCTCCAATCTAAGATCCTCTTCCATTCCTAGAAGATTAATGAGGATGAAAGGGCAGGCATAGTCAAGCTCTCTTAATGAGAGCCTGTGGCAGCCCTTAAGTTAACCCTCTCTGCACTGGAAGATTGTGGGAATGGGGGTGCAGGACAGACGATTATTACTATTAACAAAGAGAAATCTGGACAAGAAACACATTCTACTTTACCTTTGTGCTGATTTTTCTGTTTTTGATTTTGCTGCAATTAGGCTTTAAGGTTTGTTGTGGTAGTTAAAGCGGAGTTCCACCCAAAAGTGGAACTTCCGCTCATTTGCTCCCCCCCCCCCCCCCGGTGCCACATTTGGCACCTTTCAGGATCATGCGGGCTGGGTCTCGGGCTGGCCCCCCTGGTCGCAGGTTGTGGGTCAGTGGCTTCCCAGCCTGCCATTGAGCGTTCAGTCAGGTATTTTTCCTGGCACAGTGAACGACCCATCCCTGTTCGCTGCAGGGATGCTATGGTGAGGTGGCTACCTCACTGGACGCCATGCGGTTTCGCACCGCAGTTCTCCTGCGTCCTGACTGCGACTCTCCCTGTCCCATGTGCAGTGGCTTGATCGCTTGTGCAGGTTCCCCACGCCATTTAGAAGGTAAGTGTATCTGTGTGGGGACCTGTCTGTTTGGGGGGTGTCAGTCTGGGACTGTGTAACCCTGCCTCTGTTCACACTAAAGGACTCCCTATCTGTCTTGGCTGCATTCTTTTGGCTGCAAGGAGGGGGGCTATGCTGCACTGTTTCTGTGTCAGACTGTGTGCTGTTTTTTACTGTGTGACAGGCTGTGTGCTGCGGGGCATGATTGGATCGTGTTATGCACACTTGCGGCGACCGCTGCTGCGGTCCGCCATTGTTTTATTATACTGCACGTTTGCTGTTGTTTTCACTGTGTGTGGGGAGCGGCGTTTTCGGCGCCAAGCGCCGCCATTTTGGCGGCGATCGCTCCAGCCTCATGCTAGCACTGCGGGCGGCCATTTTTCTGTAGCCTTCCATAGGCTTTAACAGAGCGCCCTGTGTTGCATCACTTCCTTTTCCCTGGGCGCACCGATCGAGGCAGCAGCAGCGGTGGTCTCTCCAGGTTTTATCCTCTCTATCCCTGTTATCCTTGCCTGAGTTTGTACTTTTCCCTGTGGGGGTCGGCTTTGTGCTGGTGTGTGAGTGCGGTGGGCTGCGCTCGCCGCGCTTTTAAAGGGGCAGTTACGCTTTATTCTTCTGCAAACTTTTGGGGGCATGGATTCTCAGGAAAGCAAATTTTCTCTCACTCTGGTGGGAGGCCAAGGGGCTGCTGTTTCCCCCCCAGGGGTAGATTTGGCTACTGTTGTGGCTAACCTTGCTGCTCAAGTGCAAATGCTTGTGGCTGCTCAATCCACAAAACGACCCAGAGTTTCAATTTCCTCTGATTCAGAGGGTGATGGGGCTGCTGTGGCTGGGGTCTCCTTATCGGGGTCCCGTTCCTCCCTGGATCTTGTGGGGTCTGAGGTGGAGGCTGAGGTTGAAGGGGTTGATAATTCTCCCCCTGGCTCGTCTGAAGAGCTTGCACTCATGGATGACTTGGTTGCTTCTATCAAACAAACACTGCGTTTGCAGGATGAACCATGTCCTCCTGCTGTCCTGGCCTCTTATGGGACGCAGCGAAGACGCAAGACATCGCAGGTTTTTCCTTGCACTGAAGATTTTCAGCGCGCTGTTAGTGAACAATGGCGCAATTTACGCAAGCCTTTTGCTGTACCAAGTAGGTTCAAGCTGCGTTATCCTTTCACACCCGCTACTGATGAACGTTGGTGTGTGCCGCCTCCGGTGGATCACGCGGTGGCGGTTTTGAATAAGTCCACTGCGATCCCTACTGAGGATACCCCGGTGTTCCGGGATGCCACGTACAGGAGGCTGGAGTCTCTTGCCCGTCATACTTATTTGGTTACCGGTTCTATGCTAAAAGCTATTTTTGCTTCACTTATGGCAGCTCAGGCTGTCGCGAATTGGACGCAGGTGCTTCGGCGCGTCCTGGTGGCTGACTCTGCCCCACCGGCGACGTCGGATATGGTGGATCAAATCCATCAGGGTGTCATGTATTTGTGTGATGCGGACTTGGATATAGTACCGTTGGCTGCACGTGTACACAGTGTGGCGGTGTTGTCTCGCCGCCTGATTTGGCTGAAGTGTTGGTCTGTGGACCAATCTTCGCGCAAAACCTTAGCTAATCTACCCTATAATGGATCTCGCCTTTTTGGCGATTCCTTGGATACACTGATAAAGGGGATCACGGGTGGTAAGAGCACGCTCTTGCCCCAATTCCACAAGGCTAAGGCTGCTACTGGTAAGAAGCAGGCTTCTTTTTGGCCCTCTCAGGGGTCCTTTCGTGCCTTTCGGTCGCACTATAAGGGCAAGCCTTTCAAAGGTCAAGGCTCCCAAAAGAAGGCGTGGACAGGTAAGCAGAAGTCCAGCCAGTCCGGATCCGCTGCCCATAACAA
This sequence comes from Pelophylax lessonae, assembly GCF_965119305.1. Taxonomy (NCBI): domain Eukaryota; kingdom Metazoa; phylum Chordata; class Amphibia; order Anura; family Ranidae; genus Pelophylax; species Pelophylax lessonae. The sequence goes on from NC_138770.1 coordinate 490,094,925, forward strand.
TGCGGCCTGAAGGGGCTCCCTCACCCAGTTCTGGGGTGGGGGGACGCTTGCTCGGTTTTCTTCAACCCTGGCTGGCCCGTGTTCGGGACAGGTGGGCTCAGGAAATCATTCGGTCTGGTTACAAGATCGAGTTTCTCTCTCGGCCGGAAATCTTCAACTGTCTCCGGAGCGTTTGCGGGATCTGCACCTGGCGGTGCGGGACCTGCGGGCTCAGGGAGTGGTGGTCCCGGTGCCTCATCGGGACAGATTTCGGGGGTTCTATTCCAATCTGTTCACCATGCCCAGGAAGGAGGGCAAGGTGCGTCCAATTCTGGACTTAAAGGCTCTGAACCGCTTTGTGCGGGTTCGCAAGTTCCGCATGGAATCCCTGCGGTCGGTGGTGGCTGCCCTATTTCCAGGGGAATTCATGGCTTCCATCGATTTGAAGGATGCGTATCTTCACATCCCCATTTTCGAGGGTCACCAGAGGTACCTTCGATTCGCCATTGCGGAGGATCATTACCAATTCGTGGCGCATCCTTTTGGTCTCGCTTCGGCTCCGCGGGTGTTCACCAAGGTGCTTGCATCGGTTCTGGCCTTGTTGAGAACCCAGGGCATCTCTGTCCTGGGGTATCTGGACGACATTCTGGTTCGGTCTGCGACCAGCCAGGGTCTGGTGAAGGGACCTGTCCGTCACGATGCAGACTCTGCAGGAGTTTGGTTGGACAATAAATTTTCCAAAATCGACGCTGTGTCCGTCGGTTCGTCTTCCCTACCTGGGAATGATTCTGGACTCGGTCCAGGCGAAGGTCTTCCTACCGGACGACAAACTCAGGACTCTTCAGGAGGAGGTCCCTCAGGGACGTTCCGTGCTCGTCCCTCCAGGCGTGCATGCGATGTCTGGGATTGATGGTCTCGACCTTCGAGGCGATTCCCTTCGCCCAGTTTCACACGCGGGGTCTCCAAGCGGAGATCCTGTCCAGGTGGGACGGGCGCCCGCAATCTCTGGATCTCCAGATTTCGTTGAGCCATCGCACCAGAAGGGATCTTCTGTGGTGGCTCCAGTCCCCGGCGGTGTCGGGGGGCAAGTCTTTTCGTCCTCTTTCATGGACGGTGGTCACCACGGATGCCAGCCTGTCGGGCTGGGGAGGTGTTCTGGGCGTTCTGTCCGCCCAGGGAACTTGGTCGGAGGAGGAATCCTCCCTTCCGATCAACATTCTGGAATTGCGAGCGATAAATCTCTGCCTTCGACGTTGGACGGACAGGCTGCAGGGCCGCCCGGTTCGGGTGCAGACGGACAATGCCACGGCGGTGGCCTACATCAACCACCAAGGGGGCACCAGGAGGGCCCGAGCGGCTCGGGAGGTGGCCGACATTCTGTCTTGGGCCGAGACACACGTCCCGGCGATATCGGCGGTTCACATTCCGGGGGTGGAGAACTGGCAGGCGGATTATCTGAGTCGCCAGTCCCTGGACCAGGGGGAATGGTCCCTCCACCCGGATGTCTTCCAGATGTTGTGCGCGAAGTGGGGTCTTCCGGAGGTAGACCTGTTCGCGTCTCGTCTGAACACCAAGGTGGAAAGGTTCGTGGCAAGGACGCGCGATCCTCGGGCAGACGCGTTGGTAGCTCTGTGGCATCGGTATCGACTGATGTATGCGTTTCCACCGATTCAACTGCTGTCCAGGTTCCTTCGCAGGTTGACCTCGGAACCGCACACGGTGATTCTTGTGGCGCTGGACTGGCCTCGCCGGTCCTGGTACGCAGACCTCGTGAATCTGGCGGTCGACGCTCCGTGGCGTCTGCCTCTGGGAGAACATCTCCTGTCTCAAGGACCGATACTCCATCCTGCTTTACAGTCGCTGGCTTTGACGGCCTGGCTGTTGAAACCGAGGTCCTGAGGGATAGGGGTCTCTCCCCTGAGGTCATTCACACTTTGATCAACGCGAGGAAGTCTTCCTCGGGGAAGGTCTATTACCGTACTTGGAAGGCCTATTTTGCCTGATGTGAGTCCAGGGGGTATTCCCCTCACACATACTCGGTGTCTAGGGTGTTGTCCTTCCTTCAAACGGGTGTTGACCAGCGTTTGGCGCTGGCTACGATCAAGGGTCAGATTTCTGCGCTGGCCGTTCTTTTTCAACGTCCTGTGGCGTCTAACCCCTTGGTTAGCACTTTTGTTCAGGGGGTGCGGCACTTGGTCCCTCCTAGGAGGGATCCTCTGCCTCCTTGGGACTTGAACCTTGTTCTGTCCATGTTGCAACGTGCTCCTTTCGAACAGATGAGGAAGGTCTCTTTGTCCATGTTGTCCAAGAAGGTCGCCTTTTTGGTGGCGATCACTTCGGCTCGCAGAGTGTCGGAGCTGGCAGCTTTGTCCTGCAGGTCTCCGTATCTGGTCATTCACTTGGATAAGGTGGTCTTGCGACCTAACCCTTCTTTTCTTCCGATGAGGATTTCGGATTTTCACCTCAATGAGGACATTGTCTTGCCTTCGCTCTGCGCGAAGCCTAAACATCCGAAGGAGGTGGATTTGCATTCCTTGGATGTTGTTCGGGCGCTTAGGGTTTACCTAAAAGCGACTGAATCTTTTCGCAAGTCGGATTCTTTGTTTGTCCTTCCTGAGGGACATCGGAAGGGCATGGCGGCGTCTGCTTCTACCATCGCCAAATGGATCAGACAGACTGTTGAACAGGCCTATGCATTGAAGGGGAAAGTTCCTTCTATGCCTGTGAAGGCGCACTCTACCAGATCTCTGAGTACGTCTTGGGCCTGTCGTCATGGGGCTTCTGTGGCCCAGGTGTGTAAGGCGGCGACTTGGTCGACCGTTCACACATTCACGAAATTCTACAAGGTGGATGTTCAGGCATCGGCAGATGCTTCCTTTGGCCGCAAGGTTCTTAGTGCGGCGGTTCCTTAGGGTCCTTTGTTTTGGACCCTTGGCTGTTGGGATATGTTTTTTTTATCCCTAGGTTATTTGTTTTTTCCTGGGTTGTTGCTCCTGTTGAGCAAGTTTTTTTCATGCTTCCCAGCTGGTTTCCTTCCTTTTGGTAAGGTTCCTTTCTCTGATGTGGAGACTGCGTTGCCTTGGGCGCGGCTGCGTTTCCCACCCCTCATGTTTGCACTTCTTTGGGACGTCCCCATTGTGACGAATATGAAGAGGCGGCGACTGTCGGAGGACGTAAGAGAAAACGGAATTTTTGTAAAATCTTACCTGTAAAATTCCTTTCTCTGAGTCCTCCGACAGTCGCCGCCCCCGCCCCTCTTTTGGGGTTTGGTTATATACTCTACTGCTATTCCACTAAAACTGAGGTATGGATACAGGAAGTAGGAGGGTATTGACTGAGGGGACCACCCCCTGGGGGTGGGATATGTTAAAAGCTTTAATATTGACATATTCTGTTGCCTAGCTACTCCTACGGAGCAAAGGTCAATTACCCCATTGTGATGAATATGAAGAGGCGGCGACTGTCGGAGGACTCAGAGAAAAGAATTTTACAGGTAAGATTTTACAAAAATTCCGTTATTTGGGCGGGGGGATTTTGCACTTCAAGGATATTGTTCAGATTTTATCCTTGAAGCGCAGTATCCCCCCCCCCCGCCCCCCTAAATACATTGAAATTATATATTGCTCACACATGCCATGGGTATATGCTAAATGCCACACCAAAATACATTCTGCTGCTTTTCCAGAGCACGGGGATACCACGTGTGAGACTTTTTGGCAGTCAAGCCACATACAGGACCCCGAAAACCAATCACTGCCTTCAGGCTTTCTAAGGGCGTAAAAATACATTTTCCTTTCTTCATTTTCTAAAACAAATGAGAGCTGCAAAATACTCACCATGCCTCTTAGCAAATAACTTGGAGTGTCTATTTTCTGAAAAGGGGTCATTTGGCTATCTTGGCATTTCATGGCCTCCAAAACTGTAATAGGTGGTGTGGAGTGAAATTAACAATTTACGCCCTTAGAAAGCCTGAAGGCAGTTATTGGTTTTCGGGGTCCTGTACGCGGCTAGACTGCCAAGAAGTCTCACGCGTGGTATCCCCATACTAATGCTCAGGAGAAGCAGCAGAATATATTTTGGGGTGTCATTTGTTTCACATATACCCATGGCACGTGTGAGCAATATATTATTTAGTGACAACTTTGTGGTAAAAAAAAAAAAAATTGTCATTTCACTTGTGGCAAAATATAAAATATTCCATGGACTCAACATGCCTCCCAGCAAATAGCTTGGGTGTCTATTTTTCAAAAAGGGGTAATTTTATGCCCAGTATAAGACACTTATTCCACACATCACCCACTCGTCTAACCACTCGAAAACCAAGCCTTTTCTGGCAATTTTTGTTTACATTAAATTTTTTATTTTTTTTACTAGAAAATTACTTTGAACCCCCAAACATTATATATATATATATATATATATATATATATATACATATCTTTTTAAAGCAGAGGCCCTACAGAACAAAATGGTTCATGTTTGCAATCTTTTTCTCACACAGTATTTGCGCAGAAACTTATAAACATAGTTTTTTTGGGAAAAAAAACACTTTTTTTTAATTTAATGCACAAATACACTATATATTGCCCAATTGTTTTTGGAAAATATAAAAGATGCCAAGTACATAGATACCAAATATGACATGCTTTAAAATTGCGCATGCCTGTGCAGTGGCAACAAACTATGTACATCTTTAAAATCCACTTTAGATTTACAGAGGGAGTCAGTCTACTGCAAGAATTACTGCCCTGGGTCTGACGTTTGGGGTGATACCTCACATGCATGCTGAAATATCTGTTTACATATGACATCAGACCGATTCTTGCATTTTGGCTTTGCGCTCAAACGTGGGGGGACAAGGGTGCTTGATTTTTTTTTTTATTTAGTTTGCTTCTTTTTTTTTTTATTGTGACGCCTTCCCTTTCATTTTTTTTTTTTTGTCTTAACCATTTTTTTGTTATAGGGAATTTAAATATCCCCTATGATATCCCCTATGATAGCAATAAGTAGTGACAGGTGTACTCTATTTTAAAAAAAATGGGGTCTATTAGACTCTAGATCTCTGCTCTGCCCCTAAAGCATCTGACCACACCTAGATTGGTGCGATAAGATGCTTTCCCAATTTCCCATTGGCGCTGTTTATATCTGGCGCAACTGAAGCCATGAAATGCTCGTAGCTACCGGTATCTTAGACTATAGAGATGATTGGAGCCATTCTGATCTCCAGCTCTATGGTCAGCTGACGGAACCACCGGCTGCAGTCTCGGGTTACCCGGTTGGACAGGAGAGCCCGAGAAAACCGTGGAAGGAGGTGAGAGGGGGGAAGTCCCCTCCCACTGCTTGTAAAAGCAGTCTAGCGGCTAATTATATGCTAGGATTGCTTTTGCATGAAAGCCGACTGCTGGCTGTAAAAAAACAATACCAGAAAGTATGCCCACTATTAGAACTCCCAGCATCCACCCACTTTTAATGATGGGCATATATGCAATGTTCTTTTTTTTTTCTTTTTTTTTTTATTCAGCCCATGGGCTGAAGAAAAAAAAGAACATAGATTCCTCCATTCGCATCGATCAATGTAAATGAAGAAATCTCTGCCAAGAAAAGTGTTAAAAAATATATAGCGAAGCATAGGGGAGATCCGCTCTCTGTGTCCACCACATCCCCTATGCTTCGCCATATATGCTCTTTTTTTAACTGCGGCGGTGACAACACCTCTTACAGCGCTGCAATCATTGATTACGTATATGGTGAGAGCAAACGCTGTTGCTTTCAGAATAAACAAATCTGGGCTGCAACTGATGGGCGTACCTGCAAAGCAAACAATGGTTAAAACTAGGGATGCACCGAAATGAACATTTTGAACCGAAACCGAAAATGCAGGATGCCCTTGGCCGAAAACCGAAACCGAAAATTACTTTTTCCACCAAAAATTTTTTTTAAATGGATAGAACAGGGGCATACACCAAAAACAGGCAGCGACGTACACCTGTCGCTGCCACCCTGTCACAGTATATGTACTGTGATGGGTTGGCAATAGGTTAATTTAATTACCAATGGTATTTGTATTATGCAGCATGAGGGGGTTAATGTATTGTCACTGCTGGTCACTCATCTATTAGTGACCGACCAGTGGCAGGTAATTAACCCCTTTGTGCTGCATTAGTGCAACCAGTGTTAATTAACACTGATACTGGTTGCACTAATGCAGCACAAAGGGGTTAATTACCTGCCTGGTCGGTCACTAATAGATGAGTGACCTGCAGTGACAATACATTAACCCCCTCATGCTGCATAATACTAATATCATTGGTAAGCTGCCTCAGCTCCCCCCCATCTCCCCCCACTCCCACTGCCTCAGCGTCCTCCTCCTCGGGTGTCCTGCATTCAAAAGTCCTGCCTCTGGCCGGCGGCACCGCCTCTCAATGACGTCACTACTACGATCTGTGCATTATGAATGGACATACCAGGTCGGGGGCGGGGCGAGCTGCCGCTATAGAGAGAACTAATGTGATTCTTCCCTGTCAGCTCAGCACGTCTATGTGTGAATGAGAACAGAACTGAGCTGACACCGGGGGGGGGGGGGGGGCGGGCGGAGCGGCCGCTTTTAGCTGTAACTATGTGAGAGCTTCTCTTCCTTGTCAGCGGAGATACATGCCTGTCAGTGAAGAGAAGCCCTCACATAGTTACAGCTAATAGCGGCCGCTCCGCCCGCCCCCCCCCGCCCCCGGTGTCAGCTCAGTTCTGTTCTCATTCACACATAGACGTGCTGAGCTGACAGGAAGGATCACATTAGTTCTCTCTATAGCGGCCGCTCGCCCCGCCCCCCGACCTGGTATGTCCATTCATAATGCACAGATTGTAGTAGGGACGTCACTGAGAGGCGGACGGCCGGCCAGAGGCGGGACTTTTAAAACCTGCCCTGCGCTGCGCCCTCCTCCTTCCCCACGGCGGCCATATTTTATTTTCGGCACTGTTAACCCATTATCGGCCGAAATGAGAGAGGCTCATTTTCGGCCGATAATTTCGGTGGCCGAAATTTCGGTGCATCCCTAGTTAAAACATGGTAACAATAAAACATTATGGTATAACAGTATATTATAAAGTACAGTAACAGTAAAAGTAAAAAGAGTAGAAAAGAGTAAGAACAGAAAATTAACTCAATAAAACGACAACTATTTTTGGCATTTTTATTTATTAATTTTTTTGTAACTTTATTTTGTACACTTTTTTTGTAACTGTAAAAAAGCTGTTCCAGGTTAGGGTGTCTCAAAATGCGATAGCCAACATCTTTTTTCGAAACCCTATGTAAAAAAAAAAAAGTGTTTCCTAGACTGTGCCGTGATGTACCCTATACTAATTTTCCACTAGTGTGTGGTAGCAACGGAAACAGTCCCTGATGCAGAGACCAGGTTGGCCATGACAGGAGGGACAAAAATAGCAGGTGTCACACCTATATCAGCAGTTTCTACAGACACGACATCATCTTTGGGGTGCTTTTTGGGTAAGGGGTACCATGGAGGACATCTGGAAAATGCCTCTCATGCAGCTTGCTTACTGCATCTGGATTGTGAATTTGGGGCACAGCAACTTGTGGATACAGAAGGGCGAGATCTGCAAAATACTCAAAATGCCTCTCAGCACATAGCTTAGGGTGTCGACTTTCCGAAAAGTGGATATTTGGGGGGGGGGGGGGAGGGGGGGTGGTGGTGTTGTGCTGTCTTGGCATTTCATGGCCTCTGAAACTGTAGGTAGTGAGGAGTGAAACCAACAATTTCCGCTCTTACAAAGCCTGAAGGCGGTGATTGGTTTTTGGGGTCCTGTACGTGGCTAGATTGCCAAAAAGTCTCACACATGTGGTATCCCTGTACTCAGGAGAAGCAACATAATGTATTTTCAGGTGTCATTTCACATATAGCCATGGCATGTTTGAACAATATATAATTTAGAGTAAAAAATATGTAATTTTCCCGATACTTGTGGCAAAATATTCTATGGACTTAACATGCCTCTCAGCAAATAGCTTAGGTGTCTACTTTCCGAAAAGGGGTAATTTTGGAGGGGGGGGGGGGGGGTTTGTGCTATCTTGGCATTTCATGACCTCCGAAACTGTGATAGGTAGTGAGGAGTGACAATTTATGCCCTTGAAGCCTGAAGGCAGTGATTGGATTTGGGGGTCCTGTACGCGGCTAGACTGCCAAAAAGTCTCACAAATGGGGTATCCTTGTACTCGGGAGAAGCAGCAGAATGTATTTTGGGGTGTAATTTCACATATACCCATGGTATGTGTGAGCAATATATCATTTCAATGACAACTTTGTGTACATTTTTTTTTTTTTTACCTGTGACAAAAAAAATGTAATATTAAATATCTTCCTATGGTGGGGTCACCCTTTCAACCCAACCAGAACATTTAACCTTTTTTTGTCAAAGTGCACTCTACTAAGTTTGTCAGTGCCTCTTGGGCTTTTCGGCATCAAGCAACTGTTACACAGATTAGCAATGCTGCCACCTGGTCTTCTGTTTACATCTTTACTACGTTTTACCAGATGGATTTTCAGCTGATGCCAGCTTCCGATGTATGGTCCTTTAGGCATCTCTTTGATCTGCAGGATGCCTCTTGTTTAATGGTTTTGCTATGTTGGGCCTGTTGGTCTCCATTCACACTAGTACGACTTGTCAGGTGACTTGGTCAGCCTGACAAGTCGGGCACCGTCGCAGTCCATTGACTGCTACAGGAGCCGTTCTAATAGGAGCGACACAAGTTGCACCGACTTAGGAAAAGGGTCCTGTACTACTTCGGGGGGACCTGGAGCGACTTGCATAGACATTCATTTTACGAAGTCCGTGCAAGTCGTGCCGAAGTCGCGGTGCACGCGACTTCACAGGTCGCCCCCGAAGTCATGCCGCTTCAGTGTGAACCGGCACTTAATGTTTTGTTACACTTCCCCACCCCTCAGACTGTTTGTAGATGTTACAATTTGTCTCTGAATATCTGAATTCTGTGTCTCCCTCAAGCAGAACTAAAGGCAAAACTTTATTCTAATTTTGTATATTGGGGTTATAATAATCCTTTTCAGTTTCTTTTGTGTATATGGGATTGTATGGGTGGGTTTTCAATACTTTTATTTTTTTTTTTTTGTTTGAACCAGATGGAATTGGCTTTTTTCAACCTGACTGACTATGTAACTATATTCAGAAACTCACCTTAATCTCCTGTCCCATAGCCAAAAGAGGAAGTGAGAAAATTCCTTCCAAAATGAGAGATTCCCTGGTTGTCACCAGGGTCACCTGAACTAGTGTCTCCATTGGAAGACTTCCCCTCTGTTGCTGTTCTAAATTGTATAGTGTATTTTCAGTTTATAGTCCCATCCAGACATCAGACAAAAAAATGCCTTTGCAGTGGAGCCCAGTGATCCCAGAATTAAAACTACATAATGCTTTCATAGCGTACAGATTTGCCACAAAGAATGTAATCTAAAATTTAAATTGTATGTCTTGCAATTTATTTGCCACCAGGAGTTTTGTCTAAAAAAAAAAAAGTTTTACAATTGTAACTTTGCAATCGTTCTGATACTCAGGAAGATGTGTGTTTGCGCTAAGACTGAACTGGCATTTGCCTGATTAATGTAACAGTATTTCTTGGCTGAATCATCAGGAAAGGAATTTTATCACAAGTTGACTCTATATTCAGCTCTGTATTTCTGGCCATGTTTGGAAACTAATGTTTTCATATTTAAATGGCTTGACTTTGCTCTAAGAGCAAAAACAGCATTCAGTTATTCGTTTGTAGCTGGAACTGATCTCTATGGATTGATGTTGATTTTTAAAACTATGGAATAAATGTTTTTGCTTCTTCTGGATGTTGAAGCAGAAATATCTGTATTTTTTGTATTAAAGCTTTTGCAAAAGATTGCAAAAAATTTCACAGCCAGTCATTTATATTAAGTTATATAAAAGTATATTTGTTGCTATAACTTTTTTTTTTAATTTCGGACAGGGAACCCTTGTCCTTGTTGTCTACCACAAAAAAAGACAAATATCAATTTTTTTTACTGTGTGCTGTCAGCGTGATGGGGAGCTTACCACGGGGGTTATGAACCCAATGGCTGACTGCTGAGGGTTGAAGGTTCAGAGATGACGCTACACAGGGTCGTAGCCACGGTCCTAGACAGGAAGCTAGAGCGTAGGATTCCCCAGGGCGCAGAGTCTAAGAGCCAGCAGGGCTTCACCAGAGCCCCTGATGGTGAGGATGGACTTGGCTGCAGCTGACTCCAGATCGCGACCCCAGGGTCTCCCAGCTCATGCTCACAGCTGGCTCTGGTGGATGAAAAGGAAGCAGCAGTAGAGGGCCACAAAGGATAGTCAGGAGAACCAGACAAAGGTTGGGGCGACAAGTGGACAGGGATGGTCAGAAGGACCAGATGAAGGTCGGGGTAACAAGCAGACAGGGACGGACAGGTGAACAAGCCAAATTCGGTACACAGAGATCCGATGCTGAGCACACAGCAAGAAACACACAAGGAAGCCTTCCCAAATGTATTGCTCGGACAAAGTTGGCTTGCAGTGCGCAGGTTAATATAGTGTTTATTTTTAGAGGCTGGGGTGGAGCCATGCAGAGAGAAGGTTATTTAACCACTTGCCTTCTGTGCACTTAAACGCCCTTCCCATCCAGGCCAATTTTCAGCTTTCAGCGCTGTCACACTTTGAATGACAATTGCGCGGTCATGCTACACTGTACCCATATGAAATTTTTATCATTTTTTTCACACAAATAGAGCTTTCTTTTGGTGGTATTTAATCACCTCTGGGTTTTTTATTTTTTACAAAAAAAAAGAAAAAAGACAGAAAATTTTGAAAAAAAAAAAAAAGTTTTTCTTATTTTCTGCGAGTAAATTTTGAAAATAAATTTTTCTCCTTCACTGATGTGCGCTGATGAGGCAGCACTGATGGGCACTGATGGGCTGCACTGATGGGCACTGATGAGGTGGCACTTATGGGCACTGATGAGGAGGTACTAATATGCCGCACTGATGAGCACTGATAGGCGGCACTGAGAGGCGGCACTGATAGGCGGCACTGCTGGGCACTGAGAGGTGGCACTGCTGGGCACTGAGAGGTGGCACTGCTGGGCACTGAGAGGTGGCACTGCCGGGCACTGAGAGGTGGCACTGCCGGGCACTGAGAGGCGGCACTGAGAGGTGGCACTGCTGGGCACTGAGAGGCGGCACTGATGGGCACTGGCGGATGGCACTGGACACTGACGGGTGGCACTGATGAGCAGCACCATCAGTGCCCACACTCAGTGCCCATAGTGCTGCCAGCCAGTGCTCATCAGTGCTTAGATGAGCAGGCACTGATGGGCACTGACTAGCAGCACTATGGGCACTGATTGTGGACATTGATGGGGGGCACTGATGGCGGGCACTGTGGGCACTGATGGGGGGGCACTGTGTGTGTGTTTTTACCTCTAGTTATCAGGGCACTGGTGATCAGTGCCCTGATTACATTCTCCTGTGTCCCCGGCGCTGTGAGGCTCCCCCTCCTTCCTCACACTGCTGGCTCCGTGTGAGGAAGGAGCGCCGGCGATGAGAGATGATCTCATATGTTTACAAAAAAATTTTACAAAATCGATTATGTTGATTTTGTGGCCGGAACTCCGCTTTAAGTGCTGGTTCACATATATGCGATGCGGGAGCCCTGCAAATCCACTGTTGGTTCCTGCATTGCTTTTAAATCGCAGGCAGCTCACACTGCCATATGCGAATCGCTGGGGGTGTCAATACAAAATTAACGACAACCCCAGATCAGTTCGCATATCGCAGTGCGAACTGTCAGTTCAGACATGGATCAGGTCGCATAGGTGTGAACACCCATGCAATCCGATTCTGCTGCCGACCCAAAAGAGGGTTCTGTGCGTGTTCTGTCCGAATCCAATGCAAATTCAGCCATACAATCGCATGTGATTTTCAGAGCAGTGCACTCCGAATCACATGCAATGTCTGTCATCGCTATAGTGTGAACCGGGACTTAATCTTGGTACTTAGTGCTGCACTTAAACTTGGTGCAATATGTTGCGTTAGCTGCAAAGTCAAAGCTGTGGTCCATCACTTTGAAACCCAATCCCTGAAGACCCCTTCAGGTTGTATGCCCATCATGACACGCAAAGCCTTGACTTTCATTTACAGTCCAGCACAGTGGACAAGTAAGGCAGGGTCACCCTGTGTCCTATAACCATTACTGTAAAAACAAGGCTACGTTTGGAATGTATTCACCTCGCAGTGTAAATTTTTCAAACTTGGTGCTAATATTCAGCCACTCAGAGCTCAGTCTTAGTTGGAGGACCAGGTGTGTTACATCTTTAACACCACTTCAGGTTAGACTACCCTTTAAAAGCTCTCAGGTGCTTTATCCCACCCTTTCTTTGGAAGAAATCTGCATCTTTGTTACCATACAGTGGTTACGGAAAGTATTCAGAGCCCCTTAAATTTTTCACTCTTTGTTATATTGCAGCCATTTGCTAAAATCATTTAAGTTCATTCTTCTTCCTCATGAATGTACACATAGCACCCCATACTGACAGAAAAACACAGAATTGTTGACATTGTTGCAGATTTATTAAAAAAGAAAAACTGAAATATCACATGGTCCTAAGTATTCAGACCCTTTGCTCAGTATTTAGTAGAAGCCCCCTTTTGATCTAATACAGCCAGGAGTCTTTTTGGGAAAGATGCAACAAGTCTTTCACACCTGGATTTGGGGATCCTCTGCCATTCCTCCTTGCAGATCCTCTCCAGTTCTGTCAGGTTGGATGGTAAATGTTGGTGGACAGCCATTTTTAGGTCTCTCCAGAGATGCTCAATTGGGTTTAAGTCAGGGCTCTGGCTGGGCCATTCAAGAACAGTCACGGAGTTGTTGTGAAGCCACTCCTTCATTATTTTAGCTGTGTGCTTAGGGTCATTGTCTTGTTGGAAGGTAAACCTTCGGCCCAGTCTGAGGTCCAGAGCACTCTGGAGAAGGTTTTTGTCCAGGATATCCCTGTACTTGGCCGCATTCATCTTTTCCTCGATTGCAACCAGTCGTCCTGTCCCTGCAGCTGAAAAACACCCCCACAGCATGATGCTGGCACCACCATGCTTCACTGTTGGGACTGTATTGGACAGGTGATGAGCAGTGCCTGGTTTTCTCCACACATACCGCTTAGAATTAAGGCCAAAAAGTTCTATTTTGGTCTCATCAGACCAGAGAATCTTATTTCTCACCATCTTGGAGTCCTTCAGGTGTTTTTTTAGCAAACTCCATGCAGGCTTTCATGTGTCTTACACTGAGGAGAGGCTTCCGTCGGGCCACTCTGCCATAAAGCCCCGACTGGTGGAGGGCTGCAGTGATGGTTGACTTTCTACAACTTTCTCCCATCTCCTGACTGCATCTCTGGAGCTCAGCCACAGTGATCTTTGGGTTCTTCTTTACCTCTCTCACCAAGGCTCTTCTCCCCCGATAGCTCAGTTTGGCCGGACAGCCAGCTCTAGGAAGGGTTCTGGTCGTCCCAAATGTCTTCCATTTGAGGATTATGGAGGCCACTGTGCTCTTAGGAACCTTAAGTGCAGCAGAAATCTTTTTGTAACCTTGGCCAGATCTGTGCCTTGCCACAATTCTGTCTCTGAGCTCTTCGGGCAGTTCCTTTTTGACCTCATGATTCTCATTTGATCTGACATGCATTGTGATCTGGAAGGTCTTATATAGACAGGTGTGTGGCTTTCCTAATCCAGTCCAATCAGTATAATCAAACACAGCTGGACTCAAATGAAGGTGTAGAACAGGGGTCTTCAAACTATGGCCCTCCAGTTGTTCAGGAACTACAATTCCCATCATGCCTATTCATGTCTGTGAATGTCAGAGTTTTACAAAGCCTCATGGGATGTGTAGTTCCACAACAGCTGGAGGGCCGTAGTTTGAGGATCCATGGTGTAGAACCATCTCAAGGATGATCAGAAGAAATGGAAAGCACCTGAGTTAAATATATGAGTGTCACAGCAAAGGGTCTGAATACTTAGGACCATGTGATATTTCAGTTTTTCTTTTTTAATAAATCTGCAACAATGTCAACAATTCTGTGTTTTTCTGTCAGTATGGGGTGCTATGTGTAAATTCATGAGGAAGAAGAATGAACTTAAATGATTTTAGCAAATGGCTGCAAAATAACAAAGAGTGAAAAATTTAAGGGGGTTTGAATACTTTCCGTACCCACTGTATATTCCTTATGGACATACTTACTCTAAACTCTACTCTGTGAGGGGAATACACTTCTTACCATGGCAGACACCAGGCAAAATTGAGCCAATGCAGAACTGCAGGTGCACATTCAGTGACGATGCGTCCCTTGCACATGAGCAAGAACTGGTTCTAACACCGGTCTTGGCATCCAATTATAGTTCTATTCTATTTCATGCATGCAGCAGGTGGCCTTTTTCACTAAGGCAAAATTCTCTGCATCTGTCACATTTACTCTGACAGATTTTGGCTTTAAAATGTCCCTAAACTAAAGAAAATTAACAAACAAAACCCTTTTATAATAATTACTATATTGTGCCTGTGCCCGTTGCTTAGCTCAAAAATCTTTATTTATAAATAGGTTAATGGTGGACCCTGTAGTCACCAATCGTGTGAAGGCAATGATTTGGAAAATCATAGAGCTTCTCTATCATTGCCCCCACACTGCTCATGCTCCCCTCCTTCAGTGTAAGGGCTGGTTCACACCAGGTGTGCTGGAGTGTGCTTGCAATTGCAATACCAATGCACAGCATTCAAAAGAGAATGGTTCCCTATAAACGCTGTTAACACCAGCCTGTTGTGTTATATTACGCTTTTGCTGTGCAGAAAAAAAAAGCACCGCATTATAGCTAGCGCAATCACAATGATTAGAGCTGTTGTGCTAGACAAAAATTAAAAATGTGTTCACTCACTTCTTCTCTAACCCACAAACAAGACTGTAAAGTTAATAACTTATTTAAAGGCAAACAAACAATGCATGTGTCACATGATAATCTCAGTGATTCTGATGGTCCACTTGGGGCAGATTTATTCACTTTACAGTCATTACAAAAGAGAAGGGGGCATTCTTTACATCTGGAGGAAAGGAGATGAAACCACCCCATGCAGAAAGGCTTCTTCACAGTACCAGCTGTGAAAATGCAAAATAGACTCCTTCAAGAACTAGTTGTAGACAACTCAGTAGATTGATTTAACAAACCGATGGATGCATTCCTAAAAGCACAAATCTACTGGTGATTACCATTTATAGGTAATTATGCCAGAGATTGTTGATTTTGTTTGCTGGAGCAAATTGGAACATTCTTTTTTAGTGTTTTGGCCCTCCTTTGTATCAACTGTTGGTATAGGATTCTGTATATAGAGGTTTTTTATGTTCTGTTTATTTTTTTATTGGTTGAACTAGATAGGGGCTGATCAGGTCCTTGATTTTTGAATGAAACGTGTTTTACTACTGCACTTAGATGGCGCTGCTCTTCCCTCTCTCCTCTTTTTAGAGCCAGCAGCTGTCCAGTCACAGTATCTACAGCTATAGACTACCAACCTATGGTGTGGACTATACAAGTTGTACAAACTTTATTTACTTGCTGTGTCCTGCCTTACTTCCACTCTATCCAGCTTTCCAGTGCTCCAATATATATATATATATATATATTTTTTCGACAGAGCTAAGCAACGAATATATTTCTCAGAAACTGCCAGGTACCTCTTTTTTTTGCCAGCACACGGTTACAGCAAAACATTACATTTTCTGTGGAAACTAAAACACAGTTCCTTGCTTTGTTCCTTCCAATCAGGAACTAAGCAGACAAGGTAAACACGTGGTTAAACCAACCTTGGAACAGAATTTTGAGTCTGCCAAAGAACAACTGCTGGTTGATGTTGATGGTATAAAGCGGTTAATTGTATGTCATGCCTTTCTTTACCTTTTTGTGAAGTACTGCATGTTGAGGGATCTTATAAACAATTCATTGCTACCTATGAGAGTTCTCAAAAACTGTGCCTTAAAGTGGTGTTCCAGCCTCCCCTCTCCCCCTCCAAAAATTAAATAATAATTAAAATTAAAAAATAATAGGACAATAACCTGTCCTGGAGTCCAGCGATGTCAGCACCGCAGCCAATGTTTCCATCGGCTGCTGGGTGCTGCTGCCGCCATTGCTGGTGAGGGAACCTGGCAGTTAAGCCTTGCGGCTTCACGGACGGGTTCCTATGTGCATGCGCGAAGCTTGGCCGCTGCGCTGTCTACCAGAAGTAGGGAAGGGTACCTGTCAAAAACAGGTACTAGTCCCCCCCCCCTTCCCCCTGAAAGGTGCCAAATGTGGCACCGGAGGGGGGGAGGAAGCAAATGAGCGGAAGTTCCACTTTTGGGTGGAACTCTGCTTTAAACATACTAATCTCTTAAAGCTGTACAACACTGAAGAGTCACAGAAAGAGCATTAAAGGGAATTGATGAGCCTAATCTAAAGAGAGTTTAGTACTACAAAAAAAGACAAAAGCAGAAGTAAAAATCTCAGAACTTCATGATTACAAATCTCATCGTTTTGCATCTACTGGAGTAGTGGAGACACTCCTACATCTGCCAAGTCTCTGCAATTAATATCCTACAGTATTAGCCAGCAACTTATTAACCACTTGCCGTCTGCTCACATTGCTGCTACTGCAATGTGGCTCCCTCTGTTTTCAGTCACAGTCGGGCCAGGGGAGGAGCAGCGGCGAATCTAGTTTGGAGATCCGCCCGCTTGTGTAAACAGAGCGGGCGGATCTCCTAAGTGACAGGCAGGGACAGATCGGAGTGTTCAGCATAGCTGAACATGCGATCTGTCCCTGACTCACTCAGTCACCTCCCCCCACACACGTCAGTAAGCACCAGGCATACATTAACCCCTCACTCTCCAATAAAATTAACCCCTTTCCTGCCAGTGTCATTTTTACAGTAACAGTGCGTATATATAGCACTGATTACTGCAGTAATGTCACTGGTACCCCCAAAAGTGTCAAAAATGTCAGTCAAGGGTCCGATCTGTCCGCCGCAATGTCGCAGTCCCGCAAAAAAAATCGCAGATCGCCGCCATTATTCGTTAAAAAAAAAAACACCAAAAATGACAAAAATCTTTCCCTTAGTAACGCAATAACTTTTGCGCAAACCAATCAAAATACGCTTATTATGATTTTTTCTTTTTACCAAACATAGGTAGCAGAAAACAAATTGGCCAAAAATTAAAAAAATTTTTGATTTTTACATCTTTTTGGGGGGAATTTCATATAAAAAAATGTTAAAAATATAATTTTTTCTAAATAAACGCTCTTTTTTTGTTTATAGCGCAAAAAGTAAAAATCGCACAGGTGATCAAATACCACCAAAAGAAAGCTCTGTTTGTGGGGAAAAAAGGACGTAAATTTTGTTTGGGTACAGCGTCGCACGACCGCGCAATTGTCAGTTAAAGTCGCACAGCGCCGAATCGCAAAAAGTGGCCCAGATGTAAGACAGCAAAATGCTCCAGTGGTAAAGTGGTTAAAGCCCGCGTCAATGCTGAGGCCTCTAAACTGCAGAGATGGAAGCTTTAGAGGAAAAAATGTGAGCATGCCATAGCAAGGGTAAAGGCTTTAGAGCAAGCTGCTAGCAAAAGTGAAGGAGGTAACCACAGCAGACACTCGGTTACATCATATTCCTTACATGTTCTCCCAACATTTCAGCTCCAAGTCACAGCAGTTGTATCCCTCACCCAAAAATAATTGGCAGAGACATGCTAAAGTTTCAAGAGCTAAGTGAGCATGTCTTGAAGCTGCAGCTTGCCAAAGCTGATACCTACCTACCTGGCATCAGTTATCTAGTCTCCGCTCGAGGGGTCAACCGTAAAGTTACCTTTTGGTATACAGGAAGAATGGGGATCACTTGGTTCAATGTACAAGGAAGAAAATGTTTTCCTTCCCTCCCTTTTCTTGTTTCTGTGGGTTAAATAGGAGAATTGCAGATTGGTCCACCTTCTCTAAGGCCTGCAAGCGCACGCATTTCACATAGAGACTGCAGAGGTCTGGGGTCTGTGAAAAGGACTGATATTATACCCGCAGATTCTCGATTGTCCCCATACAATGTTCCATACATAACAAACCACACCCGCTTAGGAAATGTATCAGCTTCAGAAAGAAACCCTTGAAAGAAGGCAAAGAGCTTTTAAAGACATTTGGGATGTGCTTCAAATGCAGTGCTTTAACAGAACACCATGCTGAAGACTGTAGGGCTACTATTAAGAGCATAAAATGCAGGTGCTAGCGCTTCATCCATTTTAAGACAGCCCCACTCTGTCTACAAGTAATCCTCCCAGGGCAAAGCATAGCAGGGAGAGTACCGACCAAACAACCCCTCATATTCCAGTTTTTGCTCTGCATGTACAGATGTCGGTGGAGAAGGACTCTGACTAATCCTGTGCCAAAATATGCTTAGTTTGTATATACCCCAAGGGTCAACCTGAAAAAGCTCTAAGACTGTACACTATTTTTGATCAGAGTAACTGATCTCTTGCAAGATCAATGTTTTTTGACCTATTAAACCTAACGGGAGATGCCTTACCATAAACCCTGGGCACCTGTGCTGGCGTTGCAGAAGTTTCAGGCAGGAGACACACTGGTCCTGTAGTAGCTCCCCTAAATGTCAGTTTAGGAATACCATTGCCCACTCCTAAAGTACAACCAGATTGCAACCAACAGAGGAGATCCCTACTCTTGCAGCTGCCTCTCACTTGAGGAGCATAGTTGGCCACATACCAGCTCTTGACAGAAATGCTCATATTCTTCTTCTGCTTCTCAGCTGAGACATCTCAAGGGTACACAAGCCAAGCCAACAAATCAACAGGCCACATGATGCACCATTTGCCCAACTCCTTGACCTGTGCTGTGTCATCATAGGCAATGTCAGGCGGTTTTCCACACTTTCTTCTTTCAAGACATGCATACTGCCAGATGGTTGCATTATTTTCTTCGAGTATTGCTCACATCACTACCATGTCAAAAAAAGACTTTGCAGGAAAGGCATGCAAAAGTTCCTCAGACAAGGTGATAACAAAGCCCTTCATTTTTGGGGGTGATAAAGTCAGCACCACAGTGTTTGATGTGACAGCTAAAGACAGCGAGTTGGCAACCACCATGGAGTTCCTAAAAACTTTGTATAAGGAGTTCTATCAGGACAATTCCAACAGCTGGATGGCACCTCCACAATTTTGTGCCTCACGAAAGAAACTACCACGTAATATTCAGTATGCAGAAGCATAGTTTACTTATTTACACTTCAACCTGAACAGAAAACCTGAGATTACAAAAAACTATTTGACTGACTGTATGCAGAAGATGTTTGCAAGAGAACACGCTGAGCCTGCACCACCTCTTCCCCAGGCACGTTGGTGCGACTTGTTATGCGATTTGACATTACATGGGATTCGTATGCCAAGTTGCACCCCATTGTCTGCAACCAAAGTGGTCAAATGTTAAAAGTAGTTCCTGCGCTACTTTTTGCAAGTTCAAGTGCAACTTGCATAGACATCAGTGGATGAAGTCGCATAAGTCACATTAACATGTAAGTTTGAAATTGTATGGCTTCAAGTAAAGGCGCACGGTTTCAAAGTTAGATTCAGTGTGACCGAAGACTTAGTGAAGGAGAGGAATGTTTGTACCTCCCATGCTTTTGTTTACCATCCTTGCAAGTCCAGATCATATCAGAGTTGTCTTTGACTCAAGTGCTTCATATGAAGGTGTTTTCCTCAACAATGTCCTCACTGGGCTTAATCTAAAAAACAACCTTCTAGGAGTCTTGCTCCACTTCAGAAAAGAACAAGTTGCTGTTATGGCTGACTTTTAGCAAATGTTCCAGTGATTTATCATTTGAGAAGACAACAGAAACTTCCTCCGGTTCCGATGGTATCGCAACAAAGATGCCATTCACAAAGTCTAATGGGCATACACACTATAAGATTTTCTGAAGACTTTTTCCTTAAGGCTGGCCATATACTATACAATTTTCTTGTTCAACTTTCCTTTAGATTTACCAAAACCATGTAATATAGGGTCAAACCTAAACACTTTCAATTTGTATGCAGTCAGGCAGGCCCTTGCACTACATAGTTTAAGGTAAATCTAAAGGAAATTGAATAAGAAAATTGTATAGTGTATGGCCAGCCTTAGACTTACCAAAACCAGATAATATGAGGTCAAACCTAAACACTTTCAATTTGTATGCAATCAGGCAGGCCCTTGCACTACATAGAAAAGGTAAATTGAAGGAAATCTAACCACAAAAGTTGGATAGTGTGTATCCAGCTTTAGACTACCATATTAAAGTACATTTTTCTCTTTCGTTCATTGATGGACACAGCTCCATAACCGTTGGGTTATACTGTCCCCTACAGGAGTGGGACACTAGGCAGAAAAAAAGTCTGGCTACGCCCATGGGCGGTCCCAGGGGGTATACTCTCTCTCTACTATAGGCACTCAATTTTTTTTCTGCCTAGTCAGGAGTAGGGACCTAGTTCCTTGTTGGGATCTTTGGTGCTGGCAATTTTTTTCTTTTTAAATATACATTTTTTTCTCCTGTTTTTTTTTTTCCTGTGAGATCCACAATCAACTGCCAGACTGGGCGAGGAGCTGGATAATCTAGATCCAGTGGTCACCCCAGTCTGGCCAGGGAGCACGCACAGACCTCAGCTCAGCTCTAGGTCGGCCACGACATAGCCCCACTACATGGAGGCTGGCCTGCCAGGTAAATGCCTCGCGAGGTCGCATACGACCAGGTCTCGGCCAGAGTTGCAGCGTTCCCCCCTGGCTGACAGCCTCTCCATTTTGATGGAGAGGGGTTCTGTCTGGAGCGGTGCCGGCCTGGTTACTGGTATGGAGAGTAGCTGTCCCCCCTCTCCCCCTGGAGGGTTTTGGGATGGACGTGGGTCCCTCCTTGAGACGGTCGGACCCCCAGGTTCCCCTCCTTACCGTCAGGCACCCCCCCTTTTCATCTGTCCCTCATTCTACCCCCCCTCAACATATGTTGGGGCTGTTTGGGTGGTCTGGTCCACCTCCTGGGTAACATGTCCACCACCTCCAGTACAACATCTGTAATTTTAATAGGAAAAAACTTTACAATCTTTACAATACAATCACTTTACAATCACTTTAATGTTTGTAATATTATTCCCTTGTTCTCCCCTTTTTTCTCTTTCAGGTGTACCCTGAATAGAGATTTCATTTAATGTTTGAATATGAATCTCAATTGTTTAATATTTGAAATCTTAGATTTCAACGAAGCATATCATATTACACAAGCATTGTTGTTTGTTAATTTTGTCCCTTCCTCCCTCTGTAGCTAGAATCTGATCTGTTTAGCTAGTCCCACCCCTTTTTTTAAGTTTGTTTTGTCTTTTGTTTCTGTTCTGAGCACTTGTAACTGCTGGAGCTGAACATACTATGATATTTGACCTGATCTGATGTCCATCTGTTATGATCTGCACAAGTTTTGGATTATAGTTTTCTATAATCTGCAGGATGTCATTTGGATCCAGTCACTGTCTTATAATTCTACTGAGTCTGTAAGTACAGCTATCTTGCCACAACTGGATCAGGTATACAGCTCACACTGTCAATGTTTAGATTGGAAAGGCAGACCAGAGATCACCCATGCCTCTTATCTATTTGGTTGCCTATCCCTGCTTTTTCTCCAATTCCCTAATATCCATATTGCGAACTGTTGCCCAAATGAAAACTGCATATTCCAGATCGGTACTATAGGACAATGTCATATTTAAAATAACTAAAATGGCATCTGTAGCAGAAAAAATATTTACTATTGACTAAGTATGTATCTTGTACTTTTTATCAATATTATCTACTGATAAAGTTACAGATTGGTGAAAAGGTCTCCTTAGCCCCCTTTCACACGGGCTTTCCGATCCTGTCTGCCTGTCAGTTTTTCAGGCGGACCGGATCGTATGCTCCATGCAGCCCTATGGAACAGCGGGTGTCAGTGGAGACGTCTCCGCTGACACCTGCTGCTATCCGATCTGATCCTGTCCGTAAAATCCGGACGGATGGAAACCCTATTTTCCATCCGTCTGGAGAATCGGATCGGATAAGATCAGATGAAAACAGACAGGCGGTCCGTTTATCATTCGATCCCATAGAGGAGAGCAGGGCTCTGACAGCTCAGTCTCTGCACACAGAGCAGAGATGAAGCTATCATCCGCCTGCTCAGTGGGGGTTGGTGGATCGATCCCCGCTGAGCAAAACTGAGTCTGTCGGGCGCACCGCCCGTGTGAAAGGGGCCAAAACTGACTTTGTACAGTGTTGGTCACAGAGCGTTTTTCATGGGGGAAAAACTATGTCACTAGGGACTATATTTATAAAGCAGTAGATGTCACTTTCACCAAACTTTAAAGCGGTTGTATACAGTGGGTACGAAAAGTATTCAGACCCCCTTAAATTTTTCACTCTTTGTTATATTGCAGCCATTTGCTAAAATCATTTAGGTTCATTCTTCTTCCTCATGAATGTACACATAGCACCCCATACTGACAGAAAAACACAGAATTGTTGACATTGTTGCAGATTTATTAAAAAAGAAAAACTGAAATATCACATGGTCCTAAGTATTCAGACCCTTTGCTGTGACACTCATATATTTACTCAGGTGCTTTCCATTTCTTCTGATCATCCTTGAGATGGTTCTACACCTTCATTTGAGTCCAGCTGTGTTTGATTATACTGATTGGACTTGATTAGGAAAGCCACACACCTGTCTATATAAGACCTTCCAGATCACAATGCATGTCAGAGCAAATGAGAATCATGAGGTCAAAGGAACTGCCTGAAGAGCTCAGACAGAATTGTGGCAAGGCACAGATCTGGCCAAGGTTACAAAAAGATTTCTGCTGCACTTAAGGTTCCTAAGAGCACAGTGGCCTCCAAAATCCTCAAATGGAAGACGTTTGGGACGACCAGAACCCTTCCTAGAGCTGGCCGTCCGGCCAAACTGAGCTATCGGGGGAGAAGAGCCTTGGTGAGAGAGGTAAAGAAGAACCCAAAGATCACTGTGGCTGAGCTCCAGAGATGCAGTCAGGAGATGGGAGAAAGTTGTAGAAAGTCAACCATCACTGCAGCCCTCCACCAGTCAGGGCTTTATGGCAGAGTGGCCCGACGGAAGCCTCTCCTCAGTGTAAGACACATGAAAGCCCGCATGGAGTTTGCTAAAAAACACCTGAAGGACTCCAAGATGCTGAGAAATAAGATTCTCTGGTCTGATGAGACCAAAATAGAACTTTTTGGCCTTAATTCTAAGCGGTATGTGTGGAGAAAACCAGGCACTGCTCATCACCTGTCCAATACAGTCCCAACAATGAAGCATGGTGGTGCCAGCATCATGCTGTTGGGGTTTTTTTAGCTGCAGGGACAGGACGACTGGTTGCAATCGAGGGAAAGATGAATGCGGCCAAGTACAGGGATATCCTGGACAAAAACCTTCTCCAGAGTGCTCTGGACCTCAGACTGGGCCGAAGGTTTACCTTCCAACAAGACAATGACCCAAAGCACACAGCTAAAATAACGAAGAAGTGGCTTCACAACAACTCCGTGACTGTTCTTGAATGGCCCAGCCAGAGCCCTGACTTTAACCCAATTGAGCATCTCTGGAGAGACCTAAAAATGGCTGTCCACCAACGTTTACCATCCAACCTGACAGAACTGGAGAGGATCTGCAAGGAGGAATGGCAGAGGATCCCCAAATTCAGGTGTGAAAGACTTGTTGCATCTTTCCCAAAAAGACTCCTGGCTGTATTAGATCAAAAGGGGGCTTCTACTAAATACTGAGCAAAGGGTCTGAATACTTAGGACCATGTGATATTTCAGTTTTTCTTTTTTAATAAATCTGCAACAATGTCAACAATTCTGTGTTTTTCTGTCAGTATGGGGTGCTATGTGTACATTCATGAGGAAGAAGAATGAACTTAAATGATTTTAGCAAATGGTTGCAATATAACAAAGAGTGAAAAATTTAAGGGGGTCTGAATACTTTTCGTACCCACTGTACTGCTGGACTTTTTATTTTACCCTGCAAGGTAAAGTCATAATGTGCTAGAATGCAGCATTCACTGAAGAGGACTCTCAAGATACGGCACGATTGGCCGTTCAGAGCGCATGCGCCAGGGATGTCACTGGCTGCATGTAATATAAATATCTCCGTTGCACGTTTAGGAGATATTTACACTACCTATAGGTAAGCCTTATTAGAGGCTTAGCAATGGGTAAATGGCAGTAAAGGAAGTTTACTTCCACTTTAACTGGCATTGAATCCCTTTTTGTCATTTAACCACTTGCCGACCAACCGTCGTAGTTTTACTGTGGCAGCTCGGCTCTGTGGAGGCGCGCATGCGCCGATTGGCCACAGGGGTAGCCATTCGGTGATGTCTGCCGGGCACCTGCAATGGCTTCCCGTGGAGACAGAACGGCGGTCAGCCGCTGTAAACACAGCAGACCGCTGTTCTGTCAGTAATGAACACAGGGATCCTCTGTTCCTCCTATTTAGAAACACAGGTCTCTGTGTTTATTCAGTAAGCCCACCCCCCACACAGTTAGAAGGCACACCCTAGGGGCACCTTTAACCCTATGATCACCCCTGGTGTTAAACCCTTCCCTGCCAGTTTCATTAGTACAGTAACAGTGCATATTTTTAGTACTGATTACTGTAGTAATATCACTGGTCCCCCCAAAAGTGTAAAAAATGTCAGTTAGGCGTCTGGTCTGTCTGCCGCAATGTCACAGTTCCGCTAAAAAACACTGATCGCCGCCATTACAACTAAAAAATAAATAAAAATGACCTAAATAAAGATGCGATAACTGTTGCGCAAACCAATCAATATACACGTATTGGGATTTTTTTTTACCAAATAAATGTAGCAGAATACCAATTGGCCTAAAATGCTGAAAAAATTGATCTTTTACATTTTTTTTTTATTGGGAATGTTATATAGCAGAAAGTAAAAAAATATATTTTTTTTCTGAATTTTCGTTATTTTTTTGTTTATAGCGTAAAAAATAAAAATCGCAGAGGTGATCAAATACCACCAAAAGAAACCTCTATTTGTGCGGAAAAAAGGGACATCGACTTTATTTGGGAACAGCATCACACTGCCGCACAATTTCCAGTTAAAGTAACGCAGTGCCGTATCACAAAAAATGGCCTGGTCATTGAGGGGGTAAAATCTTCCAGTCCAGAAGTGGTTAAACACATACATTTCGAAGATTTATGATATACTTCAAATAAAATATTGCAAGACTTTGGTAGGAGTGCCATATCAGTTTTTTCTAGTTGTGTTAAGCAGCTATTGCAATTGACATCTACTCTTACATAGCTTTTTGTCCTCATAGAAACAAAACCTTTTAACCACTTCAATACCGGGCACTTTCACCACCTTCCTGCCCAGGCCAATTTTCCCCTTTTAGCGCTGTTGCAATTTGAATGACAATTGCGCGGTCATGCAACACTGTACCTACACCAAATTTATGTCATTTTCCTCCCACAAATAGAGCTTGCTTTTGGTGGTATTTGATCACCTCTGGGTTTTTTCCTTTGTGCTAAACAAATAAAAAAAGACCGAAAAGTTTGAAAAAAAAAAAAAAAAAGTTTTTTTGTTTGTTATACAATTTTGTAAATAAGTTTTTTCCTGCACTGATGAGACTGCACTGACAGGCACTGATGGGGTGGCACTGATGGGGTGGCACTGATGGGCGGCAATAATAGGCGGCACAGATAGGCGGCACTGATATGTGGCACTGATATGCAGCATTGGGCACTGATAGGCGGCACTGCTGGGCACTGATAGGCGGCATTGATGGGCACTGATAAGTGGCACTGATAGGTAGGCGGCACTGGTGGGCACTGATGGGCACTGATAGGCGGCACTGATCGGCACTGATGGGCGGCACTGGTGGGCGACACTGATAGATGGAATGATGGGCACTGGTGGGCAGCACTGATAGGGAGGGCACTGGCGGGCAGCACTGATGGGGAGGGCAATGGGGGGCTCCCTGAGCCCTGATTGCTATCCCTGGTGGCCATAGTGGGCATCCCTGTGGTCATGGGTGGGCATCCCTGGGGGTTCTAGTGGCACCCCCCCCCCGAGGGTCTGCACTGGTAATCAATGATCTGATTACCAGTGACGACCCCCCCCCCCCCCGTCAGGGGAGCCGCCGATCGGCGCTTCTTTACTGGTGCCTGTCAGGCACGAACTAAGGAAAGCCGATCAACGGCTCTTCCTGTTTAGTATGTGACCAGCCGTGTCCAATCACGATGATTGGACACGGCTGGTCACATGGTAAAGAGCCTACGTCAGGCTCTTTACCGAGATCGGAGATGCAGGGAGTCAGACTGACTCCTCGCATCGCTGATCGCCGCTCTAAGCTGTATTATCCTGCCACCGTCATATGACGGCCGGTCAGGATAATACAACCACATTCCCGCCGTCATTTGCCTATAGGGCGGGCGGGAAGTGGTTAAAAAGGAGTAATGTATATATTAGGATTTTGTGGCTGTGTAGTTTTAGCACCACTAATTCAATTTAAATAACTTATACGGTTTTATTACTTTATTGTCTGACATTACTCAATTTTTTTAGCTATGCTTTATTTTGTAAATATACCATCCAGTGATAACTTTTTTTTTTCTTTTCCCTGGCAGACCTCTAGTAGTGGGAAACAAATTATTAAAGTGTAGTCTTGACACATCTTTACTATAGGAATTGGCTCAGATTTCTTGACTCGCTGTCTTTCAAGAATGCTTTTGCTCCCTGGTTAATCAAATATTCTACTTGGCATGAAATAGTAGTGCCACGGTGTTTTGCTGTTTTGGTAGCTCTCTAATAGATTGTGTAAGAGCCTAGGAAGTGCAGTCTTACACAAATTTAGGCAGGCCATACATGGAGCAAATTTCACTTGATTTCCCCATCAACACAGACTGTGTTGATGCAGGAATCCCTCCTGCCGGGGCATTGTCTTCTCACGGCTGGGGGGGCAGGGGAGGGCGGGAGAAATCGTCCTACTAGGAGAAGACAGTGATTTTTGCTAGCGGCTATTGCACCTGCTTCTGCCGAGACTCTTGCGCAGGATCGAGGCAGAAGGAATTAGTCATTCTAATGGCTCCAGATTGACTGCGCCAGAGTCTTGGTACGCCGACCTGGTGCAGCTGGTCGCTGACTCCCCTTTGGAACTACCTCTCAGGGAGGATCTGCTGTCCTAAAGGCCAATCTTCCATCCTGCTTTACAGTCGCTGGCTTTGACGGCTTGGCTGTTGAAAACCAGGTGCTAAAGGATAGAAGTTGGTCTGGGTCAGTGATTTCTACACTCCTAAAAGCTAGGAGGTCTACTTCTAGGAAGATCTACCATCGTACGTGGAAAGCGTTAATTTTCCGGGGACCCGGGTCTTCACTTTTCTTCAACGGGGTGTTGAGCAGAAATTTGTCTTGAGTACCATTAAAACTAAATAAAATAAACCATAAAAATCCCCCTAAGGGTATGGGACTATGTGGGCAACCAAACATCCAAACAAGTAATGTCAAATGTTATCAATAAAAATATACTTTATTATACAAATAGATAAAAAATGTACATGGGCAAATCGAACTGCCAATTTCATACAGAAAGAGTTAAAATGAAACAATACGGCTCACAATACAAGGTCCTCAATATGAATGGTGATGAAGCAGGGCATGTGTACCAAGAATACTCCTTCTTCTAGAGTCTGTTGCTTGGAGACTACATGCTTCCTTTATAAATTAGAAAGCTTGTTATAATAAGTTCGTTATCACATAATCATATTGGTCATTGTGTTTCTAAGGTATCAAGGATATTGCATATCTCATTACATACCACATGTATCACTCATATGGACCAAGGAGCCATATATTAAAAACAAGTATCGTATACCAAATCGGTTTGAAGATGCATGGCTGATGATAAATCGGAGCTCAGAGCAGATGCTGAAGAAAAGAGTGTGCCGTTGCGCGGCGACCGGGCAGGTCCCACAAGGATCCCTGCTAGGATCCGGAGGAGTGTCCCTGGAATGTATATAAATGAATATATGTCTATAATGGTGGATGTGCCTTTAAATAATAAAATGTAAAAACTATACAAGTAAGAAGTAATAATTCCAGTACCTACAATGCAAGGCAAGCAGACAACCAGAGAGTCATAGAATATTATCTTCCAAGGAATTCCCATGTATATCTCTAAAGCATCAGCTGATCTGATCATGGAGAAAAAAATATAATAAAGGACTAGAAAAATGCATGGCCTGGATGAGCAGGGTGCATATAGTCAGTCTCACTTTTTATATATCTATATATCCAATGAAAGAGGGTTAGGATGATTCATAGTAAATATCAACTACTGAAGATATCCCATGTATTTTAAAGTCAATAAATAATAATGTGATACATAAATATAAGTACTGTGTGTCCTTTAATATATGTATATGGGCATAGAAATTAACACATGAACAGAAATGTAAATAGAGTCTACATAAGTTTAGACCTCCATCAGGCTGCTGGCCCAGTATGGAAGTATCTATACAGATGCAGTACTTAATAGATTATAAACCAAGAATACAGGGGCAATGGATGTTAAATGTAGGTAAAGTGCTCATCTCGGTCATAAGTTCCTTATTAATCGGCATCCTGTGCAAGTGTGCAGAGATGTTGCCCAATAAGAGGCATTTAAGGACGCCAACGCCTGTCCAATGGCGACCGCGGGGCTGTAGCCAATGAGATCCCCGCTCGTGGAACACACGGCTCACCCCCATAAGCCCGGAAGTGCGTCATGTGTTCTGCGGGCGCAGGAAGGAAGTCATTGCAGCGTGCATGGGAGCAGATGAATTCCAGCTGCCACTGCAAATCTGCGAGATTCATGAGAAGGGGGCGTGGATGGGTCCAGCGCCCCCTACATTCGTCGGGGGGAACATATCCCGATGACCATGCACGACACATGGAAAGAAAAGAGAAAAGAGGGAGGAAAAAGAGAGAACAGTCCGAGGAATAGGTAGAACAGAGGGAAAAGCAGGAAAAATGTGAATACACAGGGAATGAGTAGCAAGATGCAGTTACGTGTATACATTGCACAGAGGCTATCAAAAGACTTTCTCTCCCAGCCACCCGAGGAAAGACCCTCCCAAGAAAGGTTTGTAGCTAAGAATGTCATTCAAACCTGGAGGTAGCATCCATGATCCATCGTGTTTCCTTGTGCTATAACTTCTTGTTCCAGTTCTCTCCTCTATTGTTGGGGTGAACTCTGTCTAAAATAAGAAATTTGGGAGTAGGAAAAATTTTCCGCA
This sequence comes from Pelophylax lessonae, assembly GCF_965119305.1. Taxonomy (NCBI): domain Eukaryota; kingdom Metazoa; phylum Chordata; class Amphibia; order Anura; family Ranidae; genus Pelophylax; species Pelophylax lessonae. The sequence continues at coordinate 490,124,296 of NC_138770.1, forward strand.
TGGACGTCCCGGACATGCCTGCCCAAAGGCAGGTCCGGATTGGACGTGCACATACTCGTTATGGGTCTGTAGGCTTGTTTGTGGAACTCCAGTTTAGTTTTCCCTACATAGTCGCATCCGCAGGGGCATGTAAGTAAATAAAACACCCCTGCCATTTTGCAATTTGCAAAATGAGATGGATTGTACCATTTGCCGTTCGGTAATTTAATGTTGGTGTCAGTATTTGTAAACTAGCAATATCCACAGCCCCCACATTTGAAGGTGCTTAGTCTCTTGCAAGGATCTTTGCGAAGCAAAATAGGTGAGTTGAAAGCTCTGGTGCATGAAGAGAACTATGACTTAATTGGTAATGCTGAATCTTGGCTTCATTCTTCACATGACTGGGCTATTTATATTCCTGGCTATGCTCTCTTTCGGAAAGACAGGGTAAAATGGAGGGGTGGTGGTGTCCGTCTCTATGTGAGAAGTGATCTCAAAGTGAGTGTGAAAGAGGACCTCTATAAAAAGGAAATTTTGAATCAGAGGGATAAACCTTCAAAATACAAAATACAGAAGCGCAAAAAAGAGTGATAGTCATTGATTACCAAAACCACAGCTTGAATGAAAAAATGTGGACATAAACATAATTAAAATAATTAAAATTAGAATAAAGTCCCACAGTCCATCAGCTGCAAATTATATCAATCAGGATGTGCGTTCCAAATCCAGGGCCTAGGTAGGTGTAATAAAGGAGAGGATCACCCCACAATCCACCACCAAAGTGCCAGGGATATAGTAGAAATGGACACTCACCAGACCTCTATGCTTATTCACTCTCATGAACAAGCTAAACTCGCATTGTATAAAGAGCATCCAGAACTGAATCAGCTTTCTCTATCCAGAAAACGGCCACCAAGACTCCTGTACATGTGGGAGATAAATAAAACCTCCACTAGTGCAGTAACGCTTAAACCATTTATTAATGAACAATTCACAGATCAATTGCACTCACTTGCAGTATAACAATACAACGCACATCAAAAGCAGGTGAGGGTAGACAACCGTTGGACCTGGTAGATGGCTCCACACCAAGCCAAGCGCCGCTGGGTGCTTCCTTCACCGCCAAAGTAGTTAAAGGGTACGCTGTCTGGCCACGCCCCGACGCGTTTCGCCACTTCCGACTTTGTCACTGGGGGCGTGACACAGACGGCGCGGCGGACCCATTTATGCAGCCTAACTCCACCTTGTACTCGACACAATGGTATATTCACTAATGCTTCCCAGTACAGCTGATCCGGAGGAGCAACACCATGAGTACGGACAAGCAGGCAATTGGTCAACAGTGCATTTAACCCCATAACAGCCGTTAGCACGAAATATAAGGTACATCAACGCCTGGGGGCAAACCAATGAGACACAGGTAAACTTACAAAAAGTAAATATTAAAAATACATCATTTCTGGTCGGTCATGGTGTTGCAGAAACCGGACCAACTGTACCAGGCTTCAACAACCTACATAATGATGCATAACTACATCACAAGGAGTTACAGTAAAATTAAATATTCATAATACAAATAAATAGATGAACACATATAATAAAGCACATAGAAGATGGAGGGAGTTTGGGGACCACATAAATATAGTATCGTAAACCCCGTACCAATTAACCCTCACACTAATCACTATGCATAGTGTTCTAATTCCATATCTTAAGATTATAATAAACAACCTAAAATATTAATAATGAATCGGCACCATAAATAGCAACATGTAAAATACACATAATTATATAAAAAATATGTATATAAAAAAAAGAGTGCATGTGTGTGTGTGTGTGTATGTATATATATATATATATATATATATATATATATATATATATATATATATATATACATACATACACACACGCACTCCTTTTTTTTTTTTTATATACATATTTTTTATATAATGTGTATTTTACATGTTGCTATTTATGGTGCTGATTCATTATTAATATTTTAGGTTGTTTATTATAATCTTAAGATATGGAATTAGAACACTATGCATAGTGATTAGTGTGAGGGTTAATTGGTACGGGGTTTACGATTATAGTGCAAAAATGCACACATATATCAAATGACATAAATGCGGGCGCCAGGTCGCATTGGTGACTAGAATTGGCGACCTCGCGCCTGGGGTGCCCTGCAGGAGGTGTCCTGTCCCTTTTGCGCCCCCCCCCACCTCCTCCCCGAGTGCACGGACTACCGTGCCGTCCGAAAATTGATGCCCCGGCTTTTCGGCCTTCTTCTGTGAGATGAGAGAGGCTTCCAACTGGGAACTGGCGCCCTCTTGTGGTGGCCGGGAGTTTCACAAGCAGTAACTAATGACTGTTTCCACTGCCTGTTCTCAATGCCTGCCCATCTCCTTCCCAAGAGGATATGAGATGGGAGTTTTTGCAGGCTTCATCTCCCTGTCCACTTACCTTTGCTTAAAGGTAAGTGGACAGGGAGTGTGGTTATTATTATTTATTTATTTTTTAAATATATTGGTTTAAAAAAAAAAAATCTGGCTCCTAACTTTTTTAGCTGGCTCCTAGATTTCAGGCAAATTTGTCAAGCCCTGAGTTACCATAATATGATTTCATTTAATGCTAGCTGTAAGCAAAAAACGCATACAGGAAATAAAAAATACTTGAGAGCAAATGTTCCAACGATGAGGACTGCTCTCCAGTATTTAGACTGGGAGGAAATATTGGCATCGATGAGCACAGAACAGAAATGGGAAATTTTCAAAAAGACTTTATGCAAACTCACTGCAAAGTATATTCCCATGGGTAATACGTTTAAAAAGCTAAAAATAAAACCTATGTGGTTCATGGCCAAAGTTAAAAAAGCTATAAATAATAAGAAAAGAGCTTTTAAAAAATATAAAAATGAAGGAACACTATCATTGTTTAATTGTTACATAGAATATAACAGAATATGTAAAAAGGAAATCAAGGACTCAAAAATTCAAAATGAATGACAGATTTGCAAAAGATAGTAGGACGGACAAACAACCAAAAATTCTTCAAATATATTTATAGTGAAAAGGTTGGGTCTGAGCATGTAGGCCCTTTACAAAATAATCAGGAGTGGGTGACTGGGGACAAAGAGAAGGCAAATGTATTAAATACTTTCTTCAGCTCTGTGTATACAAAGGAGCATGGGGGGGAGCTCATTACCATAATGAAGATGGTATTGACACAGCCCTAAATGATCCACAATGGCTTAAAAGTAATAAGGTCCAGAAATCTTTAGACAGAATTAGGGTGCATAAAGCGCCTGGACCAGATGGCATCCACCCACACATCCTCAAAGAATTGAGCGCTGTAATTTCAAAGCCTTCGTTTCTAATTTTTAGGGACTCGTTAAGAGCTGGAATAGTACCACTGGATTCGCGTAGGGCCAATGTGGTTCCTATATTGAAAAAGGGATCAAAGTCTTTGCCAAGTAACTATAGACCTGTTAGCTTTACTTCTATAGTCGGGAAGATACTGGAGAGTTTAAGAAAAAAACACATAGATGAGTTCTTGCTGGAAGAAAATATTTTAAGCAAGAGACAGCATGGATTCATGAAAGACAGCAGTTGTCAAACAAACCTGATTTCTTTTTTAAGGAGGGAAGTAAAACCTTGGACAGAGGGGTGGCTATGGATGTAGTATACTTGGATTTTGCAAAAAATTGGCTAAAAGATAGAATTCAGAAAGTGGTGGTTAATGATTCTTACTCTGAATGGTCTAAGGCTATCAGTGGTGTACCCCAAGGTTCCGTGTTGGGACCCTTACTTTATAAATGGTATAGGGTCTGGGATTAAAAGTACAATTTCAGTCTTTGCAGATGACACCAAGCTTTGCAGTGGAATAACTTCCTTACAGGATGTCTCCAACTTACAAGCTGACCTCAGTGCACTGTTTCATTGGGCAACTATGTGGCAAATGAGGTTTAATGTTGATAAATGTAAAGCTATGCACTTGGAAACTAAGAATATGCATGCAGCATACATACTAGGGGGAGTAGAAGTGGGGGAATCCATAGCGGAGAAGGATCTGGGTGTTCTGGTAGATCATAAGCTTAATAATAGCATGCAATGCCAAGCTGCGGTTTCCAAAGCAAGCAAAGTCTTTTCTTGTATTAACAGAGGCATGGACTCCTGAGAGAGCGATATCATGTTGCCCCTATACAAATCATTAGTAGGACCTCATCTGGAATATGCAGTTCAGTTTTGGACACCAGTTCTTAAAAAGGATATCTGGGAACTGGAGAAAGTGCAGAGAAGGGCAACCAAACTGATAAGAGGCATGGAGGAGCTCAGCTATGAGAAAAGATTTGAGGAACTGAATTTATTCTCTCTTGAGTAGAGGAGATTAAGGGGGATATGATCAACACGTATAAGTACATAAGGAATCCATATAGTGAACTTGGTGGTGTTATTCACTTTAAGAAAAATATGGACCCTGGCGGTTTACTCCCCATCAGGGGAGGGTGGCATACACGGGTCAGGAGTCTTTTAGGGGTATACTTATTCGCCCCTCCATGAAACATCATTGAATATTACTATTATATACTATGCAGACACCTCTGCTCTATTATATGTTACCTTTGTGGCAGAAATAAAAAGCACTCGCGCCAATTTTTTGTATTGGAGAAATGGGTTGCTGCTGTGATTAACCTCTATGGGTAGAAAATTGGAAATTTATGTAATGTTAAATATTATTACATCAACAGCGCATACCTTGTAACAGGGTGGTATGGGAAAAGTTTTTTGCTGTATAGGGTGGTGTGTGGATATCAAAATATATTAGTATTGACACCAATGGGTCTACCTATAATTTAGGGGTTGCTACTGCCAATAGCCCTAAAATGTACATGTGGTACTAGGTAGTTTGATAATTGTTACCTACAGCATGTACCAGGATATAGGGGGTATCTGATACCACCTATATATTATTCCCATGTGCTTATATAAACCACAAAAATTATTATATATACTGTGCTAAAATATGGCTTTCAAGTCATAAACAATATTCATGCACACCCTAAATCCAGTGTGCTTTGCTTAACCAAATAGAAATTATATAAAGTGCATAAACTGTGCTTATTTCATTTGTTTCAGATAAAATAATCTATACGTTTTGTGAATAAATATGCAGTGATAAAAAGTTCATTAAAAAAGTCCAATGAGACAAAGGGAAAAGTGCACAGTGCAGAGAAATAGTGTCCATTTGTTCCAAGAAATAATGTAGTTCAAAGTGACTGTTCTTGTTGCAGTATTGGTGTTAATTCAAAACAACAGTGCAATAGTGGTGTCACCCTCCGTGCTCCTGTGTATATGAGGTAGGCAATACAAACTCACCAGATGTTTTTGACCCCCAATGTCATACGGCAAGTGGGTCAAATGAGCTTGTGTGGTGAGTATCCAGCGAGGTCCCAGCCGTCCGTGCTCGGGTGGTCCTGGATCCTAATGGTTGTTGTATTGAAACAAAAATATCACACTCCTCATGGTGTAGTATAAAACTCCATGTTTATTTGTTAAAAGGACAAAAAAAGGTGCAATAGTGCTAAAAGTAGTTAATATAAAACGTTGGTGGTACAGTTTAAAATGACAGTGGAATACTGCAAAAACCTGAGTGTTTGGAAGCCTAGCGGGACGCCAGTGAGGGTTTGCCCATTGCACGTAGCCTCGTTCTCACTGTGGAACGCAAGCCGAGTCATACCTGGAAGCTCCGTGTAGAGAGCGGGCGAACCCTCACTGGCGTCCCACTAGGCTTCCAAACACATCTAGAGGAAAACAGATTTTGTCTCCAAATACGGAAAGGTTTCTTCACCGCAAGAGCTGTGAAAATGTGGAATAGGCTCCCTTCAGAGGTGGTTCTGGCTAGCTCACTAGGTTGCTTTAAAAAAGGCCTGGATTCTTTCCTGGGTGTACATAATATAAATGGGATACTAATATTTATAGGTAAAGTTGATCCAGGGAATATCCGATTGCCTCTTGAGGGATCAGGAAGGAATTTTTTACCCTGCTGTAGCAAATTGGATTAAGCTTTGCTGGGTTTTTTTTGCCTTCCTCTGGATCAACTGCGGGTATAGGATTGTGTATTTGGAAATGTATGGTTGGGTTTTCTTTACTGTTTGTTTTTTTTTTTGTTTTTTATTGGTTGAGCCAGATGGACTTTTTTTTTCAACCTAACTACCGTATTTATCCGTATTTATCGGCATATAACACGCACCTCAATTTTAGGAGGGAATTTTCAGGAAAAAAAGTCTAAATTTAAAATAAACAGCTTTGAACTCAGAACTTTTTTTTTTTTTTTTAAATCAAATGCAGCCTCACTAGTGCCCATGAATGCAGCCTCATCAGCACAATGTCCAGCAATGCAGCCTTTCCAGCGCAGTGTCAGTTATTGCAGCTCCGCCAGCGCAGTGTCAGTTATTGCAGCTCCGCCAGCGCAGTGTCAGTTATTGCAGCTCTGCCAGCGCAGTGTCAGTTATTGCAGCTCCGCCAGCGCAGTGTCAGTTATTGCAGCTCCGCCAGCGCAGTGTCAGTTATTGCAGCTCCGTCAGCGCAGTGTCAGTTATTGCAGCTCCGCCAGCGCAGTGTCAGTTATTGCAGCCTCGCCAGCGCAGTGTCAGTTATTGCAGCCTCGCCAGCGCAGTGTCAGTTATTGCAGCCTCGCCAGCACAGTGTCAGTTATTGCAGCCTCGCCAGTACAGTATCCTATATTGCAGCCTCGCCAGCGCCATTACACGGAACGGGGGCGGGCCGTGGCAAGGAGAAGGGAGGACAATCGGCCGCTGCCATCTGAAGTCCCGATGCCAATGATAGACGTCACACGTCTCGGCCACTCTGCTGTCTATCATAGGAGGCGGGACTTCCTATGACAGGGACCACTCATCCTTCCTTCTTAGCCCATTCCGCCCACCTCTGCCTCTCGGCGCTGCCTGGGTTTTTTTTTTTTTTTAAGATATCGGTGTGTAACATGCGCTGCAGCTTTGACTTCCATTTTTAGGAGGATAAAGTGCGTGTTATACGCCAATAAATACGGTATGTAACTAAGATATTCGCCCACAAATTCACTATGCACTAGATAGTCCTTCAGGGCTTTCGATTTTCGATATGTAATGGATGGTTTTTCAGAAATTAGGGGATTTAAATTAGGATCAATTAGTAAAAGGTGCCAGTGTGTATTAATTATGTTGTGAATTTGTTGGTGTTGTGCAGTATATTGCGTGATAATCCAAAAGCAATCTGAGTTAGATTTGTTGGCTTTTGTATCTTTTTTTCCTGAAAAGTAAGTCATGATGTGTATATTTGATCGCACGTCTGTACGCTTTATTTAGACAGGTTATTGTGTAGCCCCATTTCAAGAGTCTTTCTCTTAATTTGTTGGCTTCGAGTTTAAATGTGCTTTCATCAGAACAATTTCTTTGTAAACAAAGATATTGACTGAAAGTAATCGATTTTATTTAAGGTTGTGGGTGAGAACTAGTAAGTAGCATGAAGAATAGTGTTTGCTGAAGTTGGTTTGCGGTATAGTAAGGTTTTGAGATTGCCTTCTGGTTCTTTGCTGATGGTGACGTCTAGGAAATCAATGGAATATAGGTTGTATGTCATTGTAAAGTTCACACTGAAATGATTTTTGTTCATATGTGTGATGCATTCAAAAAGCATTTCCTTATAGCCATTCCATATTTCCAAGATGTCATCAATGTAGCGATGCCATGACATGATGTGTTTCATCCACGGGTCAATTCTTCGTGCGATGGAAAGCATCGTTCCCTCTCCCCCAGGTATAGATTGGCGGACAATGGGGTACAACAAGTTCCCATCGCAAAACACCCTGTACCTGGAGGTACTGGAACCCATCAAATATGAAGATGTGGGTCAGGATGTAATCTAGACCTAACGCTATGAATTCATTGGTGTCCCTCATGCCTGAATCATACTGAGAAAGAATATGCTGAATAATCCGGATGCCCTGTTGGTGTGGAATAGAACTGTAGAGTGCTTTCACATCCATTGCCACCAACAGGGCGTCCGGGGGTCCCTCCAACTTTTTTAACAGATGAATTGTATCTTTGATGCATGATGAGAGGCTTTGAACAAATGGTCTTAATTTAAAGTCAATATAATTGCTTAGATTTTCTGAAATGCTGCCCCGTTCAGAGATGATTGGTCGACCAGGAGGGTTGGTTTTGTTTTTGTGTATGTTGGGTAGACTGTAAAATGTGGGTATTATTGGATGTTTGGTACGTAAAAAATCCCAAGTTGATTGATCAAAAATGTTATTAACATTGGTTAACATTGGTGAATGCACCGACGAGGAAAGATGCGGTACTTGACCTACTGATTACCAACAATACAGACCTGATCACGGATATAGAAATACGGGACAACTTAGGAAACAGTGACCATAGGTCAATAAGTTTCAGTATTAATTACAGTTATAGGAAGCAGAGGGGTAATATAAGGACGCTGAATTTCAAAAGAGCCAATTTCCCAAAACTGCGCTCGCTGCTAGAAAATATCAATTGGGATAGAACCCTGGGAACAAAGAACACGGAGGAAAAATGGGAGTGCTTCAAGAGCATACTTAACAAGGGGATTGACCAGTGCATTCCAATGGGAAATAAATTTAAAAGAGCAAAATTAAACCCTGGGTGGCTAAACACCAACATAAAAATGCATATTAGTGCTAAAGAAAAGGCCTTCAAAAAATACAAGACTGAGGGGTCATTGGCAGCATTTAATCATTACAAAGAGTGTAATAAGAAATGTAAAGGCGAAATCAAGGCGGCTAAAATAGAACACGAGAGACATATAGCGGAGGAGAGCAAAAAGAACCCCAAGAAGTTCTTTAAGTATATAAACAGTAAGAAAGCGAGGCCAGTACACATTGGCCCCATAAAAGATGACAAAGGTAATATGGCCACTGAGGACAAAGAAAAGGCGGAAGTGTTAAATCATTTCTTCTCTTCAGTCTTCACAAAAGAATCGGGGGGCTACACGAACCTAGCTTGTAAGGCCGAACTAAACAACACACCTCAGGAAGTGCCGCCATGGCTAACAGAAGATAGACTTCGAACTAAACTAGAGAAACTTAACATAAATAAATCACCGGGACCGGATGGCTTGCACCCGAGGGTTCTTAAAGAGCTCAGCCAGGTGATTGCCAGACCCTTATTCTTGATCTTTAAGGATAGTTTACAGACGGGTATGGTGCCAGCGGATTGGAAAAAAGCCAACGTGGTACTAATATTTAAAAAGGGGCCGAGGTGTATCCCGGGGAACTATAGGCCGGTCAGCCTAACATCTGTAGTCTGCAAGATTTTGGAGGGGATATTAAGGGACCATATACAAGACTTTAGTAATGAAAACTGTATTATTAGTAGCAATCAGCATGGATTTATGAAAAATCGTTCTTGCCAAACCAATCTATTAACCTTCTACGATGAAGTGAGCTGCCACCTAGATAAAGGTAAGCCAGTGGATGTGGTGTATCTGGACTTTGCAAAGGCCTTTGACACCGTTCCCCACAAACGCTTACTGTACAAACTAAGGAAGGTAGGTATGGACCATAAGGTGAGTACCTGGATAGAGAACTGGCTCCAGGGGAGAGTCCAGAGGGTGATGATTAATGGGGAGTACTCGGATTGGGCGGGTGTGGAAAGTGGGGTCCCCCAGGGTTCGGTCCTGGGACCAATCCTGTTTAATTTATTCATAAATGATCTAGAGGAGGGGATATCTAGTACAATCTCGGTATTTGCAGATGATACTAAACTAGGCATGCCAATATCTTCTATGCAGGATGTGGAAACCTTGCAAGCAGACCTGAACAAAATAACGGGGTGGGCAACTACATGGCAGATGAGGTTTAATGTTGAAAAATGTAAAGTAATGCACTTGGGGGCCAAAAACCAGAAAGCAAGCTACTCACTAAGGGGGGAACCTCTGGGTGAGTCTAAGATGGAAAAAGACTTGGGGGTACTGGTAGACAGCAGGCTTGGCAGTGGCATACAATGCCAAGCCGCTGCAAGTAAAGCCAACAGAATACTGGGATGTATAAAAAAGGGGATTCACTCCAGAAATAAAGAGATTATTCTTCCACTCTACAAGACTCTGGTCCGGCCACATCTGGAGTATGCTGTCCAGTTTTGGGCACCGGTCCTCAGGAAGGATGTGCTGGAATTGGAAAGAGTCCAGAGAAGGGCAACAAAAATAATTAGGGGAATGGAGGACATCAGCTATGAGGAAAGGCTACAAGCACTGAACCTATTCTCTCTGGAGAAGATTGAGGGGGGATATGATATCAATGTACAAATACTGTACTGGCGACCCTGGCATAAGGAACAAACTATTCAGAGTAAGGGAATACAATAAGACGCGTGGCCACTCACTAAAACTAGAGGAAAGGCGGTTTAACCTTAAAATGCGTAAGGGGTTCTTCACTGTAAGAGCGGTAAGGATGTGGAATTCTCTTCCACAAGCAGTCGTATCAGCAGGGAGCATTGATAGTTTCAAAAAACTGTTAGATGGTCACCTTAGAGACCACAACATACAGGGGTATACAATGTACGGTTAAAAGCAAACACACACATACACATCATAGGTTGAACTGGATGGACTGTTGTCTTTTTTTCAACCTCACTAACTATGTAATTAAGATATGATTTGTCGATCAGGGTGTAAAATTCCGGATTGAATTTATCGACAACACTTTTGAATATCGGTCTATACCAGTTCCTATTTTGTAAGATTTTTAAGCACATGCTCTTATATTAATTGTTAGAATTACAATATTCCCACCTTTTGTCAGATGGTTTAATGGTGAGTTGATACTGTTGAACTAGACATTCAAGTGCTTTCTTCTCTTGTGTGTAAAGGTTGAATTTTTTTACAGATAAGTTCAATTTTTTTAACTAATATTCTATGACTCTTGTCTGCTTGCCTTGCATTGTAGGTACTGGTATTTTTACTTCTTGTATAGCTTTGACATTTTATTATTTAAAGGCAAATCCACCATTATGGACATATATTCATTTATATACATTACAGGCATGCTCCTACCGACCCTAGCAGGGATACTTGTGGGACCTGCCTGGTCGCTGTGCGAGGGCACACTCTTTTGTTCAGCATCTGCTCTGAGCTCCGACCTATCTTCAGCCATGCATCTTCAAACCTACTTGGTATACGATACTTGTTTTTAATATTCGGCTCCTTGGTCCATATGGCAATACATGTGGTATGTAATGAGATATGTAATATCCTCGATACCTTAGAAACACAATGACCAATATGATTATGTGATAACGAACTCTTATTATAACAACCTTTTTAATTTTTTTAGGAAGCATGTAGTTTCCAAGCAACAGACCCCCGAAGAAGGTTTTTTTTTTTTTTTTACCTGAAATGCGTTGAGTTCTCTTGGTACTCATGCCCTGCTTCATCACCATTTATATTGAGGACCTTTTATTGTGAGCCGTGTTGTTTCATTTTTAACTTTCTGTATGAAATTGGCAGTTTGATTTGCCCATGTACATTTTTTATTTATTTGTATAATAAAGTATATTTTTATTGATAACCTTTCACATATCTTGTTTGGATGTTTGGTTGCCCACATAGTCCCATGCCCTTAGGGGTATTTTTCCTTGTTTTACATTATTGGGGATGATGGCCACCTACATCTGGGTACTGGATGATGTGGTAACCAATTTCTTTTGAGTACCATTAAGGGCCAGGTGTCGGACTTGGGGGTCGTCTTTCAGCGACCTTTGGCCACGCGCTCCTTGGTATGTACTTTTATGTTGGGGGTTTGACATTTTGACTCCACCAGTGCGGTCCCCACTACTGCTTTGGGATCTCATCTTGGTGTCCTTTTTGGTGGCTATCACCTCTGCGTGCAGGGTGTCAAAATTTGCAGCATTGTCTTGTCATTCCCCTTATTTGGTGGTCCACAAAGATAAGGTTGTTCTTCGCTCCTCCCTGTCATTCCTTCCAAAAGGTTGTCTCTGATTTCCATCTGAATAAAGACATTGTGTTGCCTTCCCTGTGTCCCAGGCCAAAACATCCTCAGGAAATTGCATTGCATTCCCTGGATGTGGTTCGGGCTATCCGGGTGTACTTGGCAGCTATGGAGTCTTTTAGGAAGTGACTCACTATTCGTTTCCTTTTAGGAGACTCACTATTTGTGCTTACGGATGTGCCTCGTGTGCCTCGAAAAGGACTATCCGCTTCATCTGCGAACATTCCTAGATGGATCTGACAGATGGTGACTCAGGCCTAGTCGATTAAGGGTCAGGTTCTTCCTTTCCCTGTAAATGCACTATATTTACTCTCCTGCGCTGTGCGAAAAGTCTCAACTTGGTGTCAAACGCTTATCTTCACATATTACTGCATGTGGATAATGTACTCCTCGCTGCCCTCAAAAGACTTGGGACGTCCAATATTACTGTAAGTATAGGAAACAAAGAAGGTGCGTGGGCCTAGTGCATAATCCTCAAAACATGTTTTATTTAATGGTATAAAACTGAGGTGAATGTACTCACAAACGAATGCTTGCATCATAGCTTAGACATAACATCATCTGCTTAAGTCCATATACGTAAATTCACAATTCTTGTAGACATCGGCTAACGATTTTCGAGAGTTACCCTCTTCTTCAGAGCCTGATAAGAGAAGGACACCCCCTGGACTGACTGCCTAGAGTACTTCGGACACCCGCTTTCCTCCTTTTCCCTGTGAAGGCGCACTCTACGCGGGCGCTCAGTGCTTCTTGGGCCTTCCGTCATCAGGCATCAATAACGCAGGTGTGCAAGGTGGCCACTTGGTCGTCGGTGCACACTTTCACAGAATTTTATAAAGTGGATGTGATGGCACCTGCGGATGCCTCTTTTTCCCGCAAGGTTTTGCAGACTGCTGTTTAGGGGGCTTGTTCCCTCTTTGTGGGTGTAATGTTTTTCAGGTGGGCTCCGGTTGTTTTGGTTGAGCTTCTGTTACCTGGTTGGCTACGGTTGAGCCTTGGGAATTTTTTCTTGCTGTTCCTACACCTCATGTTTGACACGGCTTTAGGACATCCCAATGGACAAGAAGATCAGGAGCTGTGTCCGTCAGTAAACGAAAGAGAAAATTGGATTTTTGACTTGCCGCAAAATTCATTCCTCTGATGTTTGACGGACACAGCACCCACCCCTCCATGGAGTTTTAATACTTCTGACACTGCTTGTAACAAAACTGAGTGCCTATAGCAGAGAGGGGGAGTATGCCTTTTGGGACTGCCCATAGGCGTAGTCAAGTTCTTTTTCTGCTTAGTGTCCTACTCCTGTAGGGGGGCAGTATAACCCAATGGTCAAGAAGATCAGGAGTGGTGTCTGTCAATGAACATCAGAGATTTCAAAAATCCCTTTTTTTTCAATATGGTCTTGAATTAATTTTTTTTTTAGGAAAAATATATATTTTTTTTTGTGTGTGCAAATTAAAAAATCTTGTTTGCAATCAATGGTCCGCATTTTTGGGAGTATTTTGTATTATAGTGTCCCATAGAAAATGCTGATTCTGAAAGGAAAGTAAAGGTTTTCTGACAAATCTGTTGGGGTGTACTCATTTATGCTGAGCACTGTATGTATGATCCTGCTCAAAGAGCTGCAAGTAAAAAAGGTAATATGTTTTAAAAATAACTTTAGGTATGCTGCAAGAATGAGGCCACGTAACAAACATAGAGTTGGGGTTTCTCAAATTTGACTGCATAAGTGTAAACACATTTTAAGTCTGGTTGTTTTGGAAGACTTCATAACAATGCATGTGCCATGATACTGTTTCCTGTATTCTTATATTGAACATCCCCATTGTTTTACAGTGCCTCCATTGTCTTAAACTGACAAGTGTATTGCAGAGAAGTTGCTTGGCATCAGTCATGGAATAATATAGCTTTTGTTCAATATGGCTTGTATTTGGCTGAGATACAAATATGGCTTTAATGGATCAGTTCCATGTGAGTGGTTTCATTATCTGGCAGATGTTTAAATGCACCTGTTTCCAGACTAAGGCCATTGAATTCTGTACGTATTCTTTACTAGCTGTAAATGTGCTTTAAAGTAAGCCGTTCCTGACCCATGTAGCTGCTTGTAATGTGAAGTAATTATTTCTCAAAGTTCACAACAAAAACTTTTTGAAAGCTTTTAAAATAAACATCTGTTGTCTGTTTTCATTAGAAAGCTGACAGTCTAGTGCAAAAGAAAATAATTAGAAAAAAATCTTAAGATTTTTTTTTTTTCTCTGTAAACTTTGAAGACAAATTTGGTATATGCTTAGTGGAATGCCACCACATGCACCTATGGACATTGCTCTGATGATCCCATATCTAGTAGGGTGCAGACCTGTATGCTAATCCAAAACAATATGACAGATCATTAGTCAATGTCACACACCAAAACCGCTCCAAATGCTTGAGAGATAGAAAACGACCTCAGCCTCCTGATAGGTCACGCCCCCTGACATGTTCTTCCCTCCCATGGGACTTAGTCATAGGAGAATGAAGACAAATTTCTTCACAGTGCTTATAGCTGCAAAACTGAATGAGGAAATACTTGTTTTAATCAAGTGGTTTTTATTGAACTATTTTCAAACAACGCATATGAAAAAATAACCTACCGATTTCCATTCTAGCCACCTTCTTCCTATCTCAAACCTCAGTTTTAATACAAATAATAGATACGGGCTTGATTTTCTTCTTGACTGTCCAACGAGTACTAGATAATTAATGAAAAACAATAAAAAAAGTTAGCAGGTGAAGGGTAAATCATCACATGAAAGAGAAATAAATACATGGTATACAGCAAACCCTGCTATTACATTGCTCAAAGAAAATGAGGGTTAAAAATGAGGAGACTTCATCCTCCACCTGAATACTGTGCATAGCCTAGACTTTAAAGATTGTTGTATACAAAAAAAAATAAAAACCTTATAGAAATTATGCACTTAATATGTATGATCCTTGTTTCAAAGCACACATTCCTCTCATCCGTGTGATTTTCACTGTACTCACATTTATAGGTAAATGGTGTTTCGCATTAATGCATTCTACTGGCCAGGAAAAAAAAAAAATAATTCTGGCCATTGGAGTACATTTACCCGCATTTGCACATAAATTATGTTCAAAAGTTTCCGTAGTACCTTGGCCCATGTTTCTAAGTGCTTCCCAACCCTATTAATGAGGTTCAACCTCACCCCTCTGGCAGCACATGATTCGCCAGCAGGTATGAAGGAGACAGCTGATTCATTACAGCAGCTCGGTTTTATCACTGTTTTTGAATTTAAAGAGGAAGTAAACCCTCCTCTGACACTTTTACCTATAGGTAAGCCTATGATAAGGCTTACCTATAGGTACTGTAAATATCTCCTAAACATGTACCGTTTAGGAGATATTTACCTTAAATGCAGCCAGTGACGTCACTGGCGCATGCGCTCTGAAGGAACGGCCGCTGGTGCCGTTTCTTCAGAGACCCGTGCCGTGACCGTCGGCTCCCACGCGCGTATGCGGGAGTGACGTCACTCAGATGGCCGGATGCCGCGATCCCGGAAGACGGGCGACTGGACATGTCGCCCGTCATAGAGGTGAGCGGACGGAACGACGGGGGCTCGTTCTAAGGTAAGTATTTCATAATGAGCTAGTATGCGATGCATACTAGCTCATTATGTGTTTATCTTTCAGCTTGTAAAAAAAAAAAATAATAATTTTTACGGAGTTTACAACCTCTCTAACTGGGCTTTCTTTCTGTTTGGATCATACAACAGAAATGTCTGTCCTGCGTCGAAACCAAAGCAAAATCTTTTGTGTAAAAAGAGACAGTTTAGTGTACAGTGCTGGCACCCCTACTGTTAGCCTGATATTTGATGTTCAGTGGATTATGGGAAGTTAAGTACAGAAGACAGGTTCCTTTAAAGTATATATGAACCCTTAACTTGTAAAAAAATAAACCAAAAACATTTAGTTTATTAATACCTTTTTTTTTTTTTCTCCTTTTGATTATAAATGATCACATACCCTCTGTTCTCGGCTGCATAAGGAGCTTTTAGAGCTGGGAGAGGAGAAACAGTGGCACAAGTGGTTGTCTGCACAAGTCTGGTCATTGGAGGAGAGCAGAGGCTCCCAGCACCACTAGAAAACTGACCACGCTGTGCTTTCATACCTAGCGTGGTTGGTTTTTAATAGAGAAGCAGGGGGGACTGGCTGGAACACCAGGTATTTCTCACAAAGGAAGCAATACAAAAAAACAGGACACTATTTCATAGAAATATATTGTACAGCAGGCACATATCAAGAATATGAAATGTTGGTTAAACATATTCTTCAAGTCTTACATAGTCAGGTTGAAAAAAGACACAAGTCCATCTGGCTCAACCAATAAAAAACAAAAAACAGTAAAGAAAACCCAACCATACAATCCCATATACACAATCCCTAAAAAAATATATAATTAAATGTATATTATAATGATTGAGATATAATTTTTTTACATTTTCAGCAGTTTGACTTGTGAATTATTTAATTCATTATATTATGTATTATATAAAAAAAAAAAAAAAAAAATATATATATATTAGATATGGGATTATATGTGTGTGTGTATTAATATAATAAATAATATTATGAAAATAATTTCATTAATTATTATATACACACACACGCATGCACAAGTTTCTCCCACTTTTTTTTTTTTTTTAAGTGTCACATTACAAGATGATGCATCAATCAAGTTAATGTACAATGACATGCAGTGAAGTGTGCAATGACTGTGTTGCCTAAAATGCAGCATATCTATTTTTTGGGTTATTTTGTTATGTTAGGTACAGGGCAGGGCCCACAGAAAATAAATGTGGTCTGTCTGCCACTTATGGACCGCCCACTGTGTATTTACGTCGGTAGTTTGACGTTAAATACCGTGGTTATGGCAGTGATAGCTGCGATAACCCCGTTTTTTTTTTTTTTTCATATGGCGGGCGGTACACTTTAACAAGGATGGTCCCAGCGGCGGATTCGCTGTGGGATCACCCTATGGGTGGTGGGAGAGGTGCCCCCTCCCGCCGCTTCCGGGTCGTTCTGTCCGCTTACTGGGCCTGCCGTCCACTCAGTTGCTATCAGGTCAGCTGTCCTCTCAGACAGGAAGTCGAGTGAGGGCACGATGGCCCCCACTCTACTCTATGGCCTTGGAGGACCAGAGCGACGTCATACGTCGCTTCCTTGCAGCGATTTTAAAGAGCCCATTTTTTTTTCATCATGAAGAAAAATTACTTTTTTTTCCTTTTTCTTTTTCAGTGTAGATGTGAGACCTGAGGTCTTTTTGACCCCAGATCTCACATTAAAGAGGTCCTGTCATGCTTATTTCTATTACAAGGAATGTTTACATTCCTTGTAATGGGAATAAAAGTGATCAAATTTTTTTTTTTTAAAAAAGGACAGTGTAACAATAACAAATAAAAGTTAAAATAAATAGCAAAAAAAAAAAAAAAATAAATCGCTCCACCCCCGTTAGCTCATGCACAGAAGCGAACGCATACGCAAGTCGCGCCCACATATGTAAATGGTGTTCAAACCACACATGTGAGGTATCGCCGCGATCATTAGTGCGAGAGCAATAATTTGAGCCCTAGACTAGATTTCACATTACATTGTTTTTTCATTACATTTTTTTACATTTGTTTGGAGCAGAGTGTTATGGCTTATTTTATTGCCATCTTGTTTGATAACCTAATATTAGTTCAAAGGTTGTAAATCCTTAAAATAAAAAAGATTTTGAGAATCGGGATTTTCATTCTAAGCCAAAACATTGTGATTCTCATTTTTGCCAGAATTGTGCAGCTCTACCTCTCACACTTTCTGAAGTTACAAGTGTCAGTAATACAGTGATCAGTAAATTTTATCTGTACTGTATATAGTGTACACTGTGACAGGGAGTGAAAGGGTTAATTGGGGAGTAATTGGGGGGTTAAATGTGTGCCTATGTATACTGGTGTCAGTGTAGTACCGTACTGGACTGGATGACTGATCGGTTCTGAACCGAATCGGGACATTGCGGGGCAGCGGTGGCGCGCGTGCCCCCCTTGCCCTGTGCTCGACTGCAGTACCGGTACGGCGGTTCACACAGCCGAGCCTGCCTGCTGCAGTATATCTTTTCTTTCTTTGTCAAACATAAAAGTCATCCAGCGTCATTTCTATTTCTTGCATGAACATAGAGCTGACAACTGCCTCTACTTAGGCTGCTGAAGTTGGATAAACCTGTCTATTACCAAAGCCTTATTTTCTTTGTGTTATCCTGACAACACCTTTGTATGTGACAGTTTTTGAAATGCATGTTTTCAGCATAGAGCTCAGGCACATAACTGGATGACTCTGCACCCAGAGATTTGTTGCTCTATCAGAGTAGATGTGTCAGATATGTGAGGCTGCTCTATTACAACTGTTCACAAATTTCAGACTTGTGCATATGACCTTTGGTGAGAGACTCTAATATACAGTGCATCCGGAAAGTATTCACAACACTTTACTTTTTTCACAGTTTGTAATGTTACTGCCTTATTCCAAAATTGATTAAATTAATTCTTTACCTCAAAATTCTATGAACAACACCTCATAATGGCGTGAAAGATGTTTGTTTAAAATGTTTGCAAATTTATTGAAAAAAACAAAAACAAATCACATGTACATAAGTATTCACAGCCTTTGCTCAATACTTTAAGCACCTTTGGCACCAATTTTAGCCTCAATTGTTTGAGTTTGATGCTAAAAGCTTGCAGGACCTATTTTTGGGCAGCTTCTTCTATTTTTCTTTGCAGGACCTCTCAAGCTCCATCAGGTTGGATGGGGAGTGTCGGTGCACAGCCATTTTCAGATCTCTCCAGAGATGTTCTATTGGGTTCAAGTCTGGGCTCTGGCTGGACCACTTAAGGAAATTTACAGAGTTGTCCTGTAGCCACTTCTTTGTTATCTTGGCTGTGTGTTTAGGGTTGTTGCCTTGTTGAAAGATGAACCTTCGCCCCAGTCTGAGGTCCAGAACGCTCTGGAGCAGGTTTTCATTTAAAGATGTCTCTGTTCATTGCTGTTTTCATCTTATCTCCGATCCTGACTAGTCTCCCAATTCCTTCCACTTAAAATCATCCCCACTGCATGGTGCTGCCACCACCATGCTTCACTGTAGGGATGGTATTGGTAAGGTAATAAACAGTGCCTATTTTCCTTCAGACATGACACTTGCCATTCAGGCCAAAGAGTTCAATCTTCGTTTCATCCGACCAGAGAATTTTTTTTTCTCTTGGTCTGAGACTCCTTCAAGTGCCTTTTGGCAAACTCCAGGCGGGCTATCATGTGACTTTTTACTAAGGAGTGGCTTCCATCTGGCCACTCTACCATAGAGGCCCGATTGGTGGAGTGCTACAGAGATGGATTTTCTTCTGGAAGGTTCTCCTTTCTCCACAAAAAAAAAGAGCTTTTCAGTGACCATTGGGTTCTTGGCTACCTCCCTGACTAAGTCCCTTCTCCCCCTGATTGCTTAGTTTGGCCAGGCAGCCTGCTCTAGGAAGAGTCCTGGTGGTTCCAAACTTCTTCTATTTACGGATGATTCAGGCCACTGTGCTCGTTGGGACCTTCAATGCTGCAGACATTTTTCTGTACCCTTCCCCAGATCTGTGCCTCGATACAATCCTGTCCTGGGGGTCTACAGACAGTTCCTTGTTTCTGTGTTTCATGGCTTGGTTTATGCTCTGACATGCACTGCTAACTGTGGGCCCTTATATAGACAGATGTGTGCTAGCCAAATCATGTCCAATCAATTGAATTTACCACAGGTGGACTCCAATCAAGTTGTAGAAACATCTCAAAGGATGATCAGTGGAAACAAGATGCACCTCAATTTTGAGTGTCATGGCAAAGGCTGTGCATTTTTATGTACATGTGATCCGTTTTTATTTTTAAAATTTACAAAGATTTCAAACAAACTTCTATTACGTTGTCATTATGGGGACTTGTTTGTAGAATTTTGAGGAAAATAATGAATTTAATCTATTTTGGAATAAGGCTGTAACATAAAATGTGGAAAAAATAAAGCGTTGTGAATACTATCCAGATGCACTGTATCATTATGGAGTTATTCACATGGTACTATTTTTTCCCTAGAGTTGAAAAAATATTTGTAAAAGAAAATCTTCACCAAGTGCAACATTTTTTATCCGAAAATTCCGAACTATTCTTTGTGTCACATTTGCAAAGGAGATTAATCACCCACGCAGCTAGACTTTGGAATTCAAGGATTCTTGCATTCTTACATAAATCTGTTAAAGGGGGAAAAAAAAATACATTTAGTTGTTCAGTTTCTCTTTTTTCAATCAAGCTATGTTAGAATTTTTTTTAAAATGTAAATTTAGTGTTATGAAAGTAGAGGTCAGCAGAAACCAATTACATTCCGGCTGTCATTTTCATAGGGGAGAAGAATAAAAAGAAGAAAAAATTGGACTTTACAGGCCGTGAAGGAGGGATAATCAAAACTGTATAAAATACATATTGTTTATTGTATCAAAAAAGTTAAAACATTTTACCTAAAGACAGACCAATAACTAATACATCTAAAATAATTATTTTTGAGGAATAACAATTGATACAGTGGGTCCTAATATGTAGTGCAGGTCTTCAAATCCAACACGTTTTGCCGCATGCTTCTTCATGGTTTAACAGACCGAACATTACTTATTTTCATATTCAAAAATCATTTTTATATATTATAGTTGACCATTACTGCAACAGGGAATATATAGGGAGAAACCTGAATTACTGCACATGCACAAAGACGTCGATCGATTTTCTCAGTGACGTCTAAGCCCCTTAGTGCAGCTGAATGTGGTTACCCAAACATTGAACAGTTTTTAGGTAAAATATTTATTCTTCACTTTGGGATTATTACCAGTATCTTTTCATTATCAATGACGTTTACTGATACATATTTGTCCATTATTGATAGGAACTTGCTCTATAGACTACAGATTTTCCATCTTCACAAGCCCATCAGATTATATTCCTTTTCCCTGGATCCACTATGTGAGGATCAATGCACAGCTGATATTAGTAAGTTCATACGCTACATCGGGCTAATTTCGGTAGCCCTATATGTGATTTCTATTGATTCATGCTATGTATTGATTACCACAGATGGTGGTTCTCTTATATGGTCCCGGTGCCTGCCCAGGCGAACTTTGTGCATGTGCAGTAATTCAGGTCTATCCCTATGTATTCCCTGCTGCAGTAATGGTCAATTATCTAATATATAAAATAGATTTTTGAATATGAAAAATTACATTCTATCTTTTTGTAGATAAGTAATGAATGGTCTTTTCAGCCCTGAAGAAGCATGCGGTGAAAAGCATTGGATTTGAAAACCTGCACTACATATTAGGACCCACTGTATCAATTGTTATTCCTCAATAGGAATTCTTTTAGGTGTAATGGTTATTAGTTTGTGCTTATGTAAAATGTTTTTTAACTTTTTTGATACAATAAACAATATGCATTTTATACAGTTTTGATTATCCCTCCTTTACCGCCTGTAAAGTCCAATTTTTATTCTGTCATTTTCATATTTCAGGCAATTAAGGGCTAACAGAACCCATGTATCCTGACAGTAGCATTCTATAGCTGTACATAAATGGCCCATTTAGTGAACATGGTGGAAAGTTGCTCCATTTAGGAGGAGAAAAGGGCACAGTTTGTGACTGTAGAAAAAAGGTCAAACCTCTGCATATTGAAAAGGATTCGTAGATCAGTACATAGTTTGACTGCATATCGTATAAATGGCTATTAATGTTCATAAAAAATAAAATTGTAGACTTTTGATGTAGCGAGTATTTACCTTAAGGGATGGGAAAGGAATGTTCTTTTCCTGTTAGAGCAGTGGATCATGCTTCATATTTCTTTTCTTGCTCTGATTCAGGTTTAGGGTTCTGAGGATGCGAGGCATTTATTTTATATTCATATCTTGGACAAATGCTTTGTCCAGCATTTAAAGTGCAGATATGTAAATTTGGGAATGCACTTTACTACTTTGGCTGTAATAGATTACTTACAGGGAAATGCAATCAATTGCAGCCTATGGGGCTGCAGGGCATATCTACCAAATTAAAGAAAGGATGTCTCGTGATGCTATGGGAACTTGCTCTTATTTGTCCTGAAGACGTTCTTTGTAAGGAAATGCTGCATTGGGCGGGTGGGAGCACAGTTTCTTACATTATTTGGTTCTCATGCATGTGCGCTGGTTACTGATACCGATAGCGCCATTTTGTGTATTGCAAGTATTTAAAATTTTCTAATTTTGCATGCAAAAAATCTTTTTTGAAAACATATACACTAAGACTAAATACCAGCTTTAAAACTGTATCACGCTATGTGCAGTGTGCTTCCATTTAAATTATATGGTTCATGTGGGAAGAGTGAAGTGGCTTGAGTGGCTGAATACCTGCAGTCCCACGGTCCTCTAGTGCTAGATGTATGCCCTGGAAACCATCTATGTGGGTTCTGTAAGTTGTCCATGATATCTTGGGAAAGACATCTGAGAGGGTCTTTTTTGGTGGTGATGGCTGGATTGGTTTGCTCGCATCCTTGCACAAGAGAATGTGGATCTTTTTGTTTTTACAAGTAATTTTGTGGACTTTTTATCACTTTATTATTTTGAATATAAAAAGGACCTTTTTTGGGACTTTATTTTAAACATAAATTGCACGTGGAGTATTGGAGGTTTAACCACTTGCCTACTGTGCACTTAAACGCCCTTCCCATCCAGGCCAATTTTCAGCTTTCAGTGCTCGCACACTTTGAATGACAATTGCGCGGTCATGCTACACTGTACCCATATGAAATTTTTATCATTTTTTTCACACAAATAGAGCTTTCTTTTGGTGGTATGTAATCACCTCTGGGTTTCTTATTTTTTACAAAAAAAAAAGAAAAAAGACAGAAATTTTTGAAAAAAAAAAAAAAGTTTTTCTTATTTTCTGCGAGTAAATTTTGAAAATAAATTTTTCTCCCTCACTGATGTGCGCTGATGAGGCAGGACTGATGGGCACTGATAGGCTGCACTGATGGGCACTGATGAGGTGGCACTTATGGGCACTGATGAGGTGGCACTTATGGGCACTGATGAGGTGGCACTAATATGCCGCACTGATGAGCACTGATAGGTGGCATTGATAGGCGGCACTGATAGGCGGCACTGAGAGGTGGCACTGAGAGGCGGCACTGACGGGCGGCACTGATGGGCACTGATAGGCGGCACTGATGGGCACTGGCGGATGGCACTGATGGACACTGACGGGTGGCACTGATGGACGGCACTGATGAGCACTGATGGGCAGCACCATCAGTGCCCACACTCAGTGCCCATAGTGCTGCCAGTCAGTGCTCATCAGTGCCTAGATGAGCAGGCACTGATGGGCACTGACTGGCAGCACTATGGGCACTGATTGTGGGCATTGATGGGGGCACTGATGGCGGGCACTGTGGGCACTGATGGGGGGGCAATGTGTTTGGTTTTTTTACCTTTAGTGATCAGTGCCCTGATTACATTTCTCTGTGTCCCCAGCGGCTGTCGGCTCCCCCTCCTTCCTCACACTGCAGTGTCTGTGTGAGGAAGGAGCACCGGCGATGAGAGATGATCTCATATGTTTACATATGAGATCATCTCTCATTGGACGGCTTGATCACGTGGTGAATGGCCGCTGTGATTGGCCATTCACCACGATCTGTGATCGGCCGTGTCCAAGGGACACGGCCGACACAGATTCTCCCCGATGTGCGCTCGCCTCGAAAATTCGAGTCCGCGCTGCAGCCGTATATAGGCTATAGCGCGGATGGGAAGCGGTTAAAGGTACATTGCCTATGTTTGATGATTGCGAACACTGAGAATATCGCTTTACATGTGTGGTTTTTAGATTATAGATATTTTTGTATTTGAGGATAAGTGCTTTCGAATCTAAAACAAATAGAGGGGGCCTGGAAGAAGCCTATTATACTTGCCACTTATGCTTGCCTTTGTTGCACTTTTCTTCCACCCGTTACAGCTATCTCAAATTTTTGTTGCTCCGGGTTGGGTCAATACAGTGCTGCAGCCTGAATGGGGCCGTCATCACTGTGTAAGCTCAGACTTGGAGCCTGCACTAGATATGATGCTTGTAGGAAAGGGCATTGGGTAAGTGCAGGGAAGCTAAGTGGCTTAATAAGAGACTGCCTGTGTGTATTCTGCTATAGATCGATAGATTGTATTGTGTGTATTGCACAAACCAAAGAATAAAGCCAGCCATGTATGGATTGAAATTCGGCCAGTTCAGCAGGGTCCAGCCAAATTTTGATCTATGTATGGGTGGCAGGGAGGTTGTACAAAAGCTGATCTAACAATCTACTTCTGTACAACTGCCCTGTTGGATTTTCCCCACTTGCTCAGCGCTGCAGGCAATAGCCTGCAATGCTGATCAGTGTTCTCTGATGTGGGGACATATTTCCCACAGATCTGCTGTTCATCACTAGGGATATTGCTTTATTTTTATTATTATCATTACTGTTTCAACAACTGTTAATTAATCAAGCATATTATGCTATTTAGCTTAACAAGACTGTATACAGTCCAAATAATCCATTGATCTTAAAGCCATTTAAAATACAGTTAGATGTAATGTCGTTAAAGCTGAAGTAATCCCTGGGAATTTAAAGCAGGCCTTCAGATAAACAATCCGCTTTACAAGATGCTCATCTTTAAATACATTAATTGCAGATGTTGCTGGCAGATAGTAGTATCAGGAGTAGCATATTGTTTTCTGTATCATGCCCAAGTTATTTTTAGTACTGGGTGAAGACCATACATTTTTAAATAATATCAGACTAAGCTAATTACACTGAACAAAATTATCGATGAAACACTTTTTTGTTTTTGCCCCCATTTTTTTATGAGCTCAACTCTGTGATAGTGAACACTTCTCCTTTTCTGAGATAATCCATCCACCTCACAGGTGTGGCATATCAAAATGCTGATTAGACAGCATGACTATTGCACAGGTGTGCCTTAGGCTGGCCACAATAAAAGGCACTCTAAGGTCCCTTTCACACAGGCGTTCCGCATGTCTGTAAATCATCCTATTTTTTGCGGATGATTTACGGACATAATGTATGTCAACGGCATTGCGGATGTCAGTGGATGACCATCCGCTGACATCCGATTTTCTTCCTTTCAGTTCTGTTCCGTTTTTTGGAATGGAACAGAACCCTATTTCTCTATCGCTTATTGACAGACGTAGTCTTCTTGATTCTCAAGAGCTGGGTTATGTTGTCTCCGCAGGAGTAGGACTAGGCAGAAAGACAAAACGTTCTGGCTCCACCTTAGGGGCAGTCCCTGAGGGTATATCCTCCCTCTCTCTGCTACAGGGAATCAGTTTTTTTCTGTCTAGTCAGGAGTAAGGACCTAAGTTCCTTGCTGGGATCTTTTGGTCCTGGCAAGACTTTTTTTCTTTAAGAAAAAGACATTTTTTAGGTAGTTTTCTCCAGTGTTTTTTTCCTGTGAGATCTTCAAGCAAAAATGCCGGACTGGGCGACACTTGTGGTCACCCCAGCCGGCCTACGAGCGCGCGCAGACCATGGCATTGCGCTTGGTCGGCCGCGACAGATTCAAGTAAGTATGCGGGGCCGGGCGACGGGCTGGATGTTGAGATCCAGTGGTCACCCCGGTTTCTGCCTACGAGCGCGTGCAGACCAGAGCTCCGCGCTGGGTCGGCCGCGACGGAGTCCCAGTGAAGGGACTGACTTTGCGAGTTAAAAGTCTCGCTTGGACGCCAGGTACCAGAGAGTCGAGGCGTCCGGAGTAGTCCACAAACCCCCACCCCGGTGGAGAGGGTATTGTGAGGAGAGGGTGCCTGTCGGTTCGGTATGGTGAGTAAACGTTCCCTTTTTTTTCCTCGTTATGAGGCAGTATGTATTATGGGCCCCTCCATATATGGTCAGTATATATCTGATACTTACAAGTCCCCCTTGTAATACAGCATGTGTTTGTGGGAAGTGGACTTGGTTTAAGAGCTAACACTCTACCCAGCAGACTGTAACATTACAGCAGACATAGGAGGTATAATCCTACCTTATGTGTAGTGTATCTTCTGTAGATCCATATATCGCCTCTTAGCAGAGATGCAGGTGGATGTGCTGGGAAAACGATTTCGGCGGTCCGCCGCCATTTTGCCGTAGACCGAATGCATGTATGTCCTCAGGTCACGCCGGCCGCCATGTTTTTGGAGTCTTATGTCTCTTCTATGGGGGCGGCCATGTTTTGTGAGCCCAGCTACCTCGTGGAGAGCTGGGAACGCCGGAAGGCGTACACAGGGGGCGGAGCCACGCCTTCTACCCGGGAAAAAGCAAACAGCTCCTTCCAGTCTGTGTAAGACAGACGCTGACTGCAGTTGGTTGGAAACTGCACTGCATCGGTTGGTGAGCCTTGGGGGTCCCTCTCTCTCTCTGTGGGATCGAGAAGCAGGTACTCTGAGGGGCGCTATTGCGCTAGGGGGAGACACACAAAAAAAAAAAAAAAGAAAAAGTTTTTTTGTTTGCTGGCTAAGGTGTCCTGTATTAACATGGACCCTGCCACTCATGTATCTCCTCCGGATCCCCTCGAGGGGTCTGCAGGATCCTCCAGCACCCCATTGACAATTGAATCATTGTCAGCTATTATGGAAACTTTTGTGTCCCGGGTGGAAGTGGCTTGTCAGGGACAGGGCGCAAGAAAGCGACCCCCGCCTAACCCCTTATTATCTGAAACCTCGGACTCAGACTCTGAGCCTATTTCTGCAGTTGCAGGTACTTCATCTGGGATTGGTGTCTCGGGTCCTGTCTCTTCAGACAGTGAGGAGGATGTTTCGGCATCCGCCATAGCCCGAGAGGAAGCCTTGGTAAACGCACTCATTGTATCTGTTCAAGAGACCTTAAGGTTACAGGGTATTCCATCAGAAATAGCTGAAACTGAAATCCCTTTTGGGACGAAAAAACGCATCAAAGTGGCGAAGGTTTTTCCATTGCCCAAATGTTTTGGCAATCCAATCGAAGAAGAATGGCGTCTGCCAAAACGCACTTTTACTATTTCTAAACGCATTGACAGGCGTTATCCGTTTGAGGAAACCCTTATTAAGAAATGGACAGAACCACCTGTGGTGGATTCACCAATTGCTAGATTGAATAAAGCCACGGTTATTCCTTTAGAAGACGCTCCGTCTTTTAAAGATCCAGTGGATCGCAAGATAGAAGCTATGTCTCGCACCATGTTTTCCTTGATTGGATCAGCTTTCAGACCTATAATAGCTATTGGTCTGGTTTCGCAGGCTGTAACTGAATGGACCAAGTGGTTACGCCGGGACTTAGAAGAGGTCCCTCAGGCGGTATCAGATTTGTTGGAACAAATGATACAGGGGTTACAGTTTGTGTGTGATGCGGCGTTAGACGCCACTCCATTATTGGCGCGAGCATCAGTCTCAGCAGTGGTTCTCAGGCGTACACTGTGGCTAAAAGGTTGGTTAGCCGACCAAGGTTCCAAAAAAGCATTGGCTAATATCCCCTTTTCAGGAGAGCGTCTATTTGGAGCCAACTTAGATGAGATCATTAAAGATCTCACGGGTGGAAAGAGCACCTTTTTACCGCAAAATTTTAAAGGTAGAGGAACTCGTCAAAGACGAGGGCCTTCTTTTTCTGCTCACAAGAGGTTTTTTCGTCCAGCGGGTGAAAAAACTAAGTCCTCCAAAGCTCCTGCAGGAGGCGTCAGGGGTCGTTGGTCGGGCAAGCAAAAGCCCGCCCCCTCCAGACCTGAAGATAAACCATCCAAAGCCTGAAGGTGCGCCCCCACCCATAACTGGGGTGGGGGGACGTCTTCGCCGGTTCCCGGATCCATGGCTTTCCAGAATCCCGGACAAATGGGTTTGCGAAGTCATAAGGTCAGGGTACAAGATCGAGTTTCGATCTCTCCCACCGGCGCGATTCTTCCCTTCCAATATCCGACTATCCGCAGATCGTTTAGAAGATCTGCGGAGAGCAGTCACAGATTTACTACAACAAGGAGTGGTAGTCCACGTTCCTTGGACAGAACGGTTTCAAGGGTTTTATTCAAACCTGTTTACAATACCCAGGAAAGAGGGCAAAGTGCGTCCAATTCTGGACTTAAGAGCACTCAATTCTTTCGTCAACATAAGAAGATTCAGAATGGAGTCCATTCGCACGGTAGCAGCCTTCCTGCATCCAGGGGATGTCCTAGCGTCCATAGACATCAAGGACGCCTATCTTCACATTCCCATTTTCGCAGGACATCAGCGGTTTCTACGCTTTTCCGTAGAGGAGAACCACTATCAGTTTGTGGCGTTACCTTTCGGTCTCGCCACGGCTCCGCGGGTCTTCACAAAGGTGTTGGCCCCAATGTTGGCACTTCTGCGCCAAAGAGGTATATCGATCCTTGGTTACCTAGACGATCTTCTGCTTCATGCAGAGTCTCCTCAGACCTTGCTACAAAACATAGAAATTACTATGATTTCTTTACAGGAATTCGGGTGGCTGGTGAACCAGCAAAAGTCATTTCTGGTTCCCACCCAGAGGCTCGAATATCTGGGTCTAATTCTAGACACAGTCAGGACAAGAGTTTTTCTTCCGGTAGGGAAACTCCGAAAGATTCAATCAGCAGTCCAGTTGTTACTGTCCAACAGCTGGTCTTCCCTTCGGACTTGCATGAGGGTTCTGGGGTTGATGGTGGCTTCGTTCGAAGCAGTCCCATTTGCCCAGTCCCATACCCGAATTCTTCAGCAAGAGATTCTTCTCAGATGGAATCGGAATCCGGAATCCCTGGACAATCAGATCCGATTGAGCAAACAGACCAGAGAGTCTCTGGTCTGGTGGCTTCGGTCTCCGATGCTCAGCCAGGGAAAGTCATTTCTGCCAATATATTGGACGATAGTGACCACGGATGCCAGTCTATCCGGATGGGGAGGAATTCTCGGTCAGTTATCTGTCCAGGGACTTTGGTCCCCGGAAGAATCCAGGTTACCGATAAATGTATTGGAACTGAGAGCGATCAGACTTTGTCTGATTCACTGGACCGAGCAGCTCCAGGGCAGCCCGGTTCGGATCCAGTCGGACAATGCCACGGCCGTGGCTTATGTCAATCACCAGGGGGGCACCAAGAGTGTCCGAGCGGCCAAAGATGTGGCTTGCATTCTTCGCTGGGCGGAACGATTTGTTCCAGCAATCTCTGCGGTGTTCATTCCGGGGGTGGAGAATTGGCAGGCAGATTATCTCAGCCGTCAGACCCTGGATCAGGGGGAATGGTCCCTCCATCCAGACGTTTTCCACCAGTTGTGCCTACGGTGGGGCACCCCGGATGTGGATCTGTTGGCATCACGATTCAACAGGAAAGTTCAGAGATTCGTGGCTCGCTCCCGCGATCCTCTAGCAGAAACCGCAGACGCACTGATCGCCCCGTGGGGGCAATACCAGCTAATATATGCCTTCCCTCCTCTCGCGTTACTGCCAAGACTTCTTCGCAGGATAGAGGAGGAAGGAATCCCAGTAATCCTGGTAGCTCCGGACTGGCCTCGTCGAGCTTGGTACGCCGACATGGTCAGACTGGTGGCGGACGTCCCGTGGAGACTTCCTCTCAGGGAGGATCTACTGTCTCAGGGACCGATCTTCCATCCTGCTTTACGATCGCTGGCTTTAACGGCCTGGCTATTGAGACCCAGGTGCTGAAGGACAAAGGTTTGTCAGCTTCAGTTATTTCCTACTCTAGTTGAAGCAAGGAAAGCGACTTCCAGAAAGATTTATCATCGCACATGGAAGTCCTACATTGCATGGTGTGAACCTTTGGGGTTCCGTCCTCGGTCTTATTCGATTAGTCGAATATTGGCTTTTCTGCAACAAGGGGTTGAGCAGAAACTGGCCTTGAGTACTATCAAGGGTCAGGTCTCAGCATTAGCCATCTTCTTTCAGAAGCCTTTGGCTACTCATTCCTTGGTGCGGAACTTCATCCAGGGGGTGCGACATCTGGCTCCGCCAGTGCACGCGCCGTTACCCCCCTGGGATCTTAATTTAGTGTTGTCGGTTCTTCAGAAACCTCCCTTTGAAGATATTAGGGAGATTCCTCTACCCACGTTGTCCCAGAAGGTGGCCTTCTTGGTGGCTATTACTTCTGCACGCAGGGTGTCAGAACTGGCCGCATTATCTTGTCGTTCACCATATCTGGTGGCTCATAGAGATAAGGTGGTTCTTCGTCCGAATCCATCCTTCCTACCAAAAGTGGTTTCAGAATTTCATCTGAATGAAGAAATTGTATTACCTTCCCTGTGTCCTAAGCCCAGTCATCCTCGGGAGTTTGCTTTACACTCCTTGGATGTGGTCCGGGCGATCAGGGTATACTTGAAAACGACAGACTCGTTTCGCAAGAGGGATTCACTTTTTGTGATCCCAGATGGACCCAAAAAGGGGTTGTCTGCATCTGCCGCGACCATTTCCAGATGGATCAGACAGACGGTAGTACAGGCTTATTCTATTAAGGGTCGGGAGCCCCCGTTCCCTGTTAAGGCGCACTCCAGTCGGGCACTTAGTGCGTCATGGGCCTTTCGCCATCAGGCGTCAGTGGTCCAGGTGTGCAAGGCGGCTACCTGGTCGTCGGTGCATACCTTTACTAAACATTATAAAGTTGATGTAATGGCATCGTCTGATGCCTCGTTTGGCCGCAAGGTTTTGCAGGCCGCAATTTGAGGAGACCAGTGGTCTACCTCGAGGGTTTTTTCCGTTGGAAAATTTTTCTTTAGTCTCATTCTTTGTTTATAATGAGCCTTTAAAACTTCTAGTTTGGCACCAGTTGGGCCTTCTAGATTGGATTTGATTTTGTCAATCCCACCCCTCATTTGTGGCACTGCTTCTGGATGTCCCAGCTCTTGAGAATCAAGAAGACTACGTCTGTCAATGAGCGATAGAGAAAAATGGATTTTTGTAAGATCTTACCGTAAAATCCTTTTCTCTTAAGCTCATTGACAGACGTAGTACCCGCCCCTCTATCATTGAGTTGGGTTGGGTTAAATTCTCTGTACTGCTTTAAAACAGAACTGATTCCCTGTAGCAGAGAGAGGGAGGATATACCCTCAGGGACTGCCCCTAAGGTGGAGCCAGAACGTTTTGTCTTTCTGCCTAGTCCTACTCCTGCGGAGACAACATAACCCAGCTCTTGAGAATCAAGAAGACTACGTCTGTCAATGAGCTTAAGAGAAAAGGATTTTACGGTAAGATCTTACAAAAATCCATTTTTTTGCTCCGTTGAAAAAACGGAAAGGATGCAAAATCGGATGTCAGCGGTGTCATCCGCTGACATCCGCAATGCCCATAGACATACATTATGTCCGTATATCATCCGCAAAGGGATGGGATGATATGCGGACATACGGAGCGGATCACACAAGTGTCATCTGCTCCGTGAAAAAAAAAAAGTGCCGGAGCGGACCGCATTGTGAAAGAGCCCTAAAATGTGCAGTTTTATCACACAGCACGCCACAGATGTCGCAAGTTTTGAGGAAGCGTGCAATTGGCATGCTGACTGCAGGGATGTCCACCAGAGCTGTTGCCCGTAAATTGAATGTTCATTCAAGGGGCCTCCAAAGGCGTTTTAGATAATTTGGCAGTACATCTAACCGGCCTCACAACCGCATACCAGGTGTAACCACACCAGCCCTGGAGCTCCACATCCAGCATCTTCACCTCCAAGATCATCTGAGACCGGCCACCCGGACAGCTGCTGCAACAATCGGTTTGCATAACCAAATCATTTCTGCACAAACTTACAGAAACTGTTTTAGGGAAGCTCATCTGCATGCTCGTCGCCCTTTATCAGGGTCTCGACCTCACTGCAGTTTTTTCGCCGTAACCGACTTGCTCACATTCAATGGCGTCTGGCACTTTGGAGTGGTGTTCGTTTTACAGATGAATTCCGGTTTTCACTGTACAGGGCAGCTGACAGGCCACGTGTATAGCGTCGTGTGGGTGAGTGGTTTGCTGATGTCAATGTTGTGGATGGAATGGCCCATGGTGGCAATGGGGTTATGGTATGGGCAGGTGTATTTTATTGATGGCCTTTTGAAAGCACAGAGATACCATGACAAGATCCTGAGACCCATTGTTGTGCCATTTATCCATGACCATCACCTCATGTTGCAGCTAGGCTTGTGACGGTATCAGATTTTCATGCTGCGATTGATTGAATAAGGTTTTGCCACTGTATTATCACAGTATTCAATTATTAAATTTAAATTATTACATTTCTACCTCGTGGAGGTAGGCCCTGTAAGGAGAGAGAACATTAGTACATACAATGGCAGGCATCTGAAATCCTGTAGAGGATCTGAACATCCCCAACCTGAAACCACAAAAGTTTAACTGAACTTCCAGTGCGGATTAGACTTGTGCATATTTTCGTTAAGGGTAAGTTTATCATTCAAGCAGATATCGTGTACGGAAGGATGAAGAAAAAAGGAAACGTAAAAAAAAAAAAGGGGGGGGGGGTGGAACGTCAATCGAGGGGGGAGGTCGTATCCGAGAGTGTAAGCGAATGGGCATGTAAAGGGCTACCTGGAGACAGGGGCATATTTAGGGTTTCCTTGTATGCTGGTCGGCTTTGGTGATTTGTATATCCAGGTGTTCTTTGGTGTAAAGGGCTCTCACATCCGATTTAACTTCCTGAATAGTCGGAGGAGTGGAGGAGGTCCAGTTTCTCCGTATAACCCTCCTAGCTATCATGTAGCACGTTATAATCCAGGGTTTGTGAGTAATAATTGAGGTGCGAGACTTGTCATGGGGGTGTGGAGAGATGAATGGAGGTGTATCCATATATCCAAATAACAAAGAGAAAGGGTTTCTTGTGGGTACTAGTCCTGTGACCTTTAGGCTCCATGCACACAGGGTGTCATAAAAACGTGCTCCAAAGCGGTTTACATAACGCCGGGAAACAGCAGCTGTAAAAACGTGCTTTCAGTAGCTTTTTCTACTAGCGTTATTGCACGTTTGGCCACAGTAGCTGTTAGCAGCGTTTTTTCTGCCTCCATTCAAAATCAATGGTTCCCTATGGGAGCCTATTGATTTGAATGGAAGTCACACCGCAGGTCGGATCAGGGTGATTCGACTTGCGGTGCGACCTGCACTGTGAGAATCTTGAGGGGGAACTCCACGCCAAAATGGGGAAAAAACGGCGTGGGGTTCCCCCCCAGGTTCCAAACCAGGCCCTTCGGGTCTGGTATGGAATTTGAGGGTAGCCCCACGCCGAAAAAACGGCGTGGGGTCCCCCCCCAAAATCCATACCAGACCCTTATCCGAAGCATGCAGTCCGGCATGCCAGGAAAGGGGAGGGGACGAGCGAGTGGCCCCACCCCCCCTGGATCATACCAGGCCACACGCCCTCAACATGGGGGGGGTGTGGGTGCTTTGGGGCAGGGGGGGCTCTGCACCCCGCACCTCAAAGCACCTTGCCCCCATATTGATGAGGACAAGGGCCTCATCCCCACAACCCTGGCCGGTGGTTGTGGGGGTCTGCGGGCAGGGGGCTCATCGGAATCTGGAAGCCCCCTTTAACAAGGGGGGCCCCCCAGATCCCGGACCCCCTCCCTATGTGAATGGGTATGGGGTACACTGTACCCCTACTCATTCACCCCATAAAATGCAGTGTGTGGGAATAACGACAGGAGACGTTTTGGAAAATTTATTAAAAATCTTCATCCGGCTCTTCTCTTCTCCGGGGGTCTTCTGCTGTCTTCTCCTCTCCGAGGGTCTTCTGCTCTTTTGCTGTCCGCCCTTCTTGTCTTCTCCTCTCCGGGGGTCTTCTGCTGTCTTCTCTCCGAGGGTCTTCTGCTCTTTTGCTGTCCGCCCTTCTTGTCTTCTCCTCTCCGGGGGTCTTCTGCTGTCTTCTCCTCTCCGAGGGTCTTCTGCTGTCCGCCCTTCTGCTGTCCAATCTTCTTGTCTTCTCCTCTCCGGTCTTCTGCTCTTTTGCTGTCGGCTGTCCTTCTTCCTCCGGTCCTCCTCTGACGACGTCTCCAGTGATTATGCCGGCCTCTGGTCTCTGCAGCTTATAATATAGCCATTAGGGGCGTGGCCGCCAGATGACGTCATCGGGAGACCACGCCCCCTTGTGTCACAGATGACGTCATCTGTGACACAAGGGGGCGTGGTCTCCCGATGACGTCATCTGGCGGCCACGCCCCTAATGGCTATATAATAAGCTGCAGAGACCAGAGGCCGGCATAATCGCTGGAGACGTCGTCGGAGGAGGACCGGAGGAAGAAGGACAGCCGACAGCAAAAGAGCAGAAGACCGGAGCGGAGAAGACAAGAAGATTGGACAGCAGAAGGGCGGACAGCAGAAGACCCTCGGAGAGGAGAAGATAGCAGAAGACCCCGCGGAGAGGAGAAGACAAGAAGGGCGGACAGCAAAAGAGCAGAAGACCCTCGGAGAGGAGAAGACAGCAGAAGACCCCCGGAGAAGAGAAGAGCCGGATGAAGATTTTTAATAAATTTTCCAAAACGTCTCCTGTCGTTATTCCCATACACTGCATTTTATGGGGTGAATGAGTAGGGGTACAGTGTACCCCATACCCATTCACATAGGGAGGGGGTCCGGGATCTGGGGGGGCCCCCTTGTTAAAGGGGGCTTCCAGATTCCGATGAGCCCCCTGCCCGCAGACCCCCACAACCACCGGCCAGGGTTGTGGGGATGAGGCCCTTGTCCTCATCAACATGGGGGCAAGGTGCTTTGAGGTGCGGGGTGCAGAGCCCCCCCTGCCCCAAAGCACCCACACCCCCCCCATGTTGAGGGCGTGTGGCCTGGTATGATCCAGGGGGGGGTGGGGCCGCTCGCTCGTCCCCTCCCCTTTCCTGGCATGCCGGACTGCATGCTCGGATAAGGGTCTGGTATGGATTTTGGGGGGGACCCCACGCCATTTTTTCGGCGTGGGGCTACCCTCAAATTCCATACCAGACCCGAAGGGCCTGGTTTGGAACCTGGGGGGGAACCCCACGCCGTTTTTTTTCCCCATTTTGGTGTGGAGTTCCCCCTCAAGATTCTCACAGTGCAGGTCGCACCGCAAGTCGGATCACCCTGATCCGACCTGCGGTGTGACTTCCATTCAAATCAATAGGCTCCCATAGGGAGCCATTGATTTTGAATGGAAGAAAAAAAACGTATAACGTGGCTTAACGCACGTTAAGCAACGTTATGGAGCCTTATGGAGCCTTTAGCAGCGTCAGACGTTTTTTGCAGCTTGACGCTGGAGCTCCTGAACCCACAGTTCCTGGGTTTTTTTTGGAGCTGTAAAACGCCTATGCCACTTGGAGCTCCTAAAAGCTCTATGTGTGCATGAGGCCATAGAATAACATGGATGGGCGTTCTGCAGCTGCAAAAAAAAACGTCTGACGCTGCTAACAGCAGCTGTAAAAACGTCCAGTGTGCATGAGGCCTTAGCACACAAGCTTCAACTTGGTCCCAAAAGGATGATATCCAACGGCAAGACCACAGCCTATGATGAAGGGTGGGGCGATTCAAAAGGCACCAAGAGTAGGCCTGGAAGGGGGAATGGAGAGGCGAAGAAGAGAACGGTGTGTAGGCATGATGGACGATTTTGATGCGTTTTGAGTAAAAGACATTATAAGCCCAGTCAAACTCGCATCAAAATCGTGGCAAAAAGTCACGGTAAAATCTCGCGACTTTGAAGTCGCACAAGTGTGAAAGGGGCCTTAATTGTTTTTGTTTTAGCTATGTCCCCTTTCACACCTATCAGGTCCGTCTGTCAGTTTTTTCCGATCAGACCATTTAAAGCTGTCTATGGAGCGGTGGATTTCAGGGGACATATATCCGCTGACACCGGCCGGCATGCGATCTGATCCTATCTGCTAAAAATAGAGAGATGGGGATACGTTCCCCATCCGCCCAGTGGATCAGTCTGGATGGCAGACAGATGGAAACGCAGTCCGAGAGGACACAGACCTGTCATCTGCCTGTTTAGCGGGGATCAGTGGACAGATCCTTTGCTGAGCAAGTTTATCCGCTTGGCAGAGTCCGCCCCGTCTGCAAGGGGCCTTAGGCCTCATGCACATTGGGTGTTTGCCCAGTCCTTCTGAACGCCTTTCTCCTTGCAGTAGAAAAGCAGTGTTAACAATGTGCCTAAAGCTGCATTTTTCAAATGCGTTTAGATGTGTTCAGGTGTGTCAAGTGTTTGGGCGTTCATTTCATTGACCAGAATATTAATTTATTCTGGCCATTGAAACTAATTAATGCTCACAACTAGTGTTTAGGCACGTCAGGTGGTTTGTTTTTGGTCAAATGCTCCTCTCCTGAACATGATTTTGGCACGTTCAGATTTCTGCCCCAAATGCTTCTGCGTGTAAACGCCTATGTGTGCATGCACACATAGGCTAACTTAGAGGGGTGTTTAGAGACAGAAAAAAAAGTCAAACAACGGTGCTTCTTTTAGCTGCATTATTTGAGGTGTTACTTTTTCTGTCCTGTTAAAAAGCAGTTTAGAGCAGGAATCGGAAATCTTTTCCAAAGTGAGTGCCAGTTTTAAAAACATTAGTCAACCAGCATGCCAGTGAACATGCTGTAGTTGTAAGTTTTTCAATTTTTGCACTCCTAGTTGTACTGCTAATGATAAATTCAACTCATTAGATGTTCTATTAACTGTTGCACACAAAACATGTTTATATTTACCATCAACACGTACCAGCCTCATTTCATGCACTGCAGTCCTCAGGTCAGTCCTTGTAATGCACTTGCACATTCACTTTAATGGGGATAGCTTTCCTAGGAAAGTTTAGTATAGTAACAGGTCACTTTAACATTAAGATTTTCAACAGGATCACCTAGAAGTCCTTTGCTTGGAGACATTTGGAATGTAAAATGCTGCTGTTGTTCTCTGAGGGTTTACACAGATCACAGTGTGTTTACCTGCAGTAAAATCCTAAAGGAGAAGGGTTCTCCTTCTTTGATCCCCCTCTGCTCCTGGGGTCAGGCCAGCTCAGAGTGTCACAGTAGGGAACAGTACAAAAGTGAGCAAGATGAGATGTAGAGGGGGTGACTGCTCTAGACACACTGTACTTGAAAGCAGGAGATATGGCTGCTGTATATGTCTATATGCAAATTTGTCCTTAAAGCTGACACTAATAAGGCAAACTGCTCAGCAACAAAGCCATGCTATGCATTGTGAGAATACTGCTAATATTCTTCACTGCTGTCTCGCTGCTACTCCATCCATCATCTCCTCCCTGTCAGCATCCATTCTCTCATGCCCCCTTCCTATGCCCAGCTTTACCTCTTAGACATTCACTTGGGTTCTCTTCTGCCTGCCTGCATCCTTTTCCTGTGTGAGCCAAACTCACCCAGGCAGTTGCACAGGACACAGCCCCCAATTCTGTATGACTTGGCTATCTATGAAACTGAGCAGAATTTGTAATTGACAACCTAGTGAGTTATCAATTACAGCCAGCTGCCAGTGAAAAAGACATCATATTTCTGCCAGGGCACTTGTGCTAGAGTTTGCCAAACCCTGATTTAGAGTTGTTGGAGGCCTTTCCGTTACAGCTATGGTTTGAGGAGGAGGCAGAGTTGATGCACATTGTTCTTGATTTTTAGAAATTCTTCACTTGTTAAGAGTCGGTTCACACTATGGCGACACGACTCTGTACTACTTCGGGGGTGACTTGTGAAGTCCAGTGCACCGCGACTTGCACGGACTTCATATAATGAATGTCTATGTAAGTCGCTCCGAGGTCGCCCCAAAGTAGTACAGGACCCTTTTTCTCAGTCGGAGCGACTTGTGTCGCTCCTATTAGAACGGGTCTTGTAGCAGTCAATGGGACGCGACTTGTCAGGCTGACAAGTCGCCTGACAAGTCGCGCTGGTGTGAATCGAGTCTTAAAGGATCACATTTAGGCCTTGTTTAAAAATGTGGGGCCCTCTCAAGAGCGTTCTGCTCTATATATTGCCTTCTCACTGCCTGTTTTTAACTCCTTAAACCCTGGACCAGTCTGCTGCAACCATGTGCATTGAACAAAGTTGTGGGGTGCCCCTGTTCAATTGAAAGAGGACCATTTCTCTTTCGTTTATTGACAGACACAGCTCCTGTTCTTTTTGGCCATTGGGTTATACTACCCCTACATGAGTAGGACACTAGGCAGAAAAAGAACTTGACTACGCCTATATGCAGTCCCAGGAGGTATACTCCCCCTCTCTACTATAGATACTCAACTATTTTCTGCTGAACTACTGAATTTTGTGTTTTAATGATCATTTCCTATTGCCATTTTGCTGTCATTTTGCTTGTACAATTTAGTATGCATCTATAAAAATAATAATAATAAAAAATCTTGCTTGCCTTGTTTGTTGTAGGCTCGAAATGTCAACACTGGAGAACTAGCGGCAATTAAGGTGATCAAACTGGAACCAGGTAAGATGTCAATGGTGCTTTTATTTTCTAAAAATGGTGAAAGGGTTTGTGGTGTGAAATAGTGGGTATTCGTACATAGAATAGTAAGGTGAATGCAAATACAATTATTAGAATCCATTTAGCAGTTTGTGTTGCATGCATGTGTATATGTAAATTAGTGTGTATGCTACTGGTTAAAAAGCTTTTGGACATGATTGTAGTTTTTAATTTTAAGCAGTTTAACGCCAGTAAGTGCCGCTTCCCACTGCAGCGGCACGACTTCGGGGGCTATGTGTGAAGTCGCGTGCACCGTGACTTCGGCGTGACTTGCACGGACTTCATAAAATTAATCTCTAAGCAAGTTGCTCCAGGTCGCCCCGAAGTAGTATAGGACCCTTTTTCTAAGTCGGAGCGACTTGTGTCGCTCCTATTAGAACCGTTCCTGTACTACACAATGGACCGCGACGGTCCGCGACTTGCCAAGCTGACAAGTCGCCTGGCAAGTCGTACTAGTGTGAACCGGCACTAAATAAGCTAAAACGTTACACATGTAGCAGCCTGACAGAAGTAAAAATGGTTAGAACCTAATTAAAAACTCTTAATTATAAGGTATATTTCGATGACATAATTAAAAGCCTTATTCAGCTAAAACGACTGCATTCACAGTGGAAGTAAACTTAGCCTTTAACCAATTCAGCCCGGAAGGTTTTACCCGCTTAATGACCAGGCCATTTTTTTGCGATTTGGCACTTTGTTTCTTTAACTGATAATTGCATGGTCGTGCAACACTACCCAAATACAATTGGTGTTCTTTTTTTCCCACAAATAGAGCTTTCTTTTGGTGGTATTTGATCACCTCTGCGTTTTTTTTTGTTTTTGCACTATAAACAAAAAAAGTGTTAATTTTTAAAAAACACCAATATTAAAAATAAACAAATAGTTTCTGCTATAAAACATTCCCAATAAAAAAAAAAATATATATTTTTTTTTTATCAGTTTAGGCCAATTTGTATTCTGCCTCATATTTTTGGTAAGAAAAAAAAAAGTATACTTGGTTTGGGCAAAAGTTATAGCGTTTACAAACTATGGGATAGATTTATGGACTTTTTATTTTTTTATTAGTAATGGCGGCTATCAGCGATTTTTATTGGGACTGCAACATTGCGCCAGACACTAAATCTGACACTAATTTACATTTTTTGGGGACCAGTGACATTAATATAGTGATCAGTGCTAAATAATATGCACTGTTACTGTATAAATGACACTGGCAGGGAAGGGGTTTACACTGGGGGTGATCAAGGGGTTCAGTGTGTTCCCTAAATGTGCTTACTAACTGGGGGGGTTGGATGGATTGAGGGAGAGGCAGAGAGAGATCGGGGATTCAGCTTAGCTGAATCACACGATCTTTCCCTGCCTCTCTGACAGGAGAGCAGTCTTACATTGTTTACATTCTAGATGGCTTCCCTGTCAGTTTTGCAGAAGATCGCAGGAGGCCGGCGGCGATCGAGCCCGCTCCTCCTGCATTCTGCCTACCGCTGTGTCTAAGCACAGCGGAAGCTCGACTCCGGCAGGCGCTAGCGTGCCACCAAAGCCTCTTGCACATAGTCACGTAGATTTACGTGATTATGCGCAGCCGATCCACCCTTTAGCAGTAAATCTGCGTGGGGTGGTCGGCAAGTGGTTAAAGTTGATGTAAGCAATTTCTATAAGTGTTCTGTTTGTATGAAAGCAGAGTTCTTCTTCTGAAGTTTTAAATGGACAATATTACACCACAATAGTATAATTCTTTTATAATGTTGGCAAAAAAAGCACTTCTCTTACGTCCTCCGACAGTCGCCGCCTCTTCATATTCGTCACAATGGGGTATTAGACTTTGCTCCGAAGGAGTAGCTAGGCAACAGAATATGTTAACATTAAAGCTTTTAACATATCCCACCCACAGGGGGTGGTCCCCTCAGTCAATACCCTCCTACTTCCTGCAACCATATCTCAGTTTCAATGTCTAGCTTGTCAGGAGTAGCTGGATCTCTCTATGCTGGGGCTTTTTGCCTCAGCCTTTCTCTTCTTTTTTGATTTTTTGTTTGAGTTTTTTCTCTCTCTTTACTTAGCTGTTCTTTTTGTCAGTGTTAGTTCTTCTGATGAAGAGGATTTGTGCGGGCTGGGTCTCGGGCTGATCCCCCTGGTCGCAGGTCGTGGGTCAGTGGCTTCCCAGCCTGCCGTCGAGCGTTCAGCCAGGTAACGCTCCTGGCGCAGTGAACGACCCATCCCTGTTCGGTGCAGGGATGATTGGTGAAGTGGCTACCTCACTGGACGCTGTGCGGTTTCTTAACCCCGATTTTGTGCGTCCTGGATGCGACTCTCCCTGCCTCATGTGCAGCAGCTTGTTCGCCTGTGCGGGTTCCCCACGCCATTATAAGGTAAGTGTGTCTATGTGGGGACCTGTCTGTCGGGGGGGGTGTCAGTCTGGGACTGTGTAACCTGCCTCTGTTCACACTGTTTGTCTCCCTATCGCTCTGGCTGCATGCTGTGGGCTGCGGGGGGGGGGGGGGGGGGGGGGCTGTGTGGCACTGTCTGTGTCAGCCTGTGTACAGTGTGAAGGGCTGTGTGCTGTGGGGCATGTTTTTGTCATGTTTGGGGCACGATACAGCGATCGCTGCGGCGATCCGCCATGTTTTTTACATGGGTGGTGTTATATGCATCACAGTAGTGGGGGAGCGGCGGTTTCGGCGCCAAACGGCGCCATTTTGCCTGCGCTCGCTCCAGCCGCATGTTTTCACTGCGGGCGGCCATTTTCTTGTAGCCTTCCATAGGCTTTAATAGAGCGCCCTGATTGCATCACTTCCTCTTTCCTGGGTGCACCGATCGAGGCGGCAGCAGCAGCAGGGGTCTCCTCAGGTTTTATCCTTCTGTTCCTTCCTATATCCATTGCCTGTGTTCAGTTTTATCCCTGTGGGGGTCTCATTGTGCTTGTGTGTGTGTGCGGTGGGCTGCGCTCGCCGCGCTTGTTAAAGGGGCAGTTAACCCTTTATTCTCCGGCATATTTTTTTGGGGCAAATGGATTCTCAGGAGGGCAAATTTCCTGCCAGCTTGGTGGGAAGCCAGGGGA
This sequence comes from Pelophylax lessonae, assembly GCF_965119305.1. Classification (NCBI taxonomy): domain Eukaryota; kingdom Metazoa; phylum Chordata; class Amphibia; order Anura; family Ranidae; genus Pelophylax; species Pelophylax lessonae. The sequence goes on from NC_138770.1 coordinate 490,165,896, forward strand.
CTGCTGTTTCCCCCCCAGGGGGGGATTTAGCCGAAGTGGTGGCTAACCTTGCTGCTCAGGTGCAGATGCTGGTGGCTGCTCAAATCCACTAAAAGACCCAGAGTTTCTATTTCCTCTGATTCTAAGGGTGAAGGTGATGGGGCTGCTATGGCTGGGGTCTCCTTATCAGGGTCCCGTTCCTCCCTGGATCTCGTGGGGTCCGAGGTGGAGGCTGAGGTTGAAGGGGTTGATAATTCTCCCCCTGGCTCGCCTGAAGAGCTTGCAATCATGGATGAATTGGTTGCTTCTATAAAACAAACGCTGCGTTTGCAGGATGAACTGTGTCCTCCCGCTGCCTTGGCGGCTTATGGGACGCAGAAAAGACGCAAGACATCGCAGGTCTTTCCCTGCACTGATGATTTTCAGCGCGCTGTTAAGGAACAATGGCGCAATTTACGCAAACCTTTTGCTGTGCCAAGTAGGTTCAGGCTGCGTTATCCTTTCACGCCTGCCACTGATGAACGGTGGTGTGTGCCACCCCCGGTGGATCACGCCATTGCGGTTTTGAACAAATCCACTGCGATTCCTGCAGAGGATACCCCGGTGTTCCGAGATGCCACCGATAGGAGAATGGAGTCTCTTGCCCGTCATACTTATTCTGTTACGGGTTCGATGCTTAAACCTCTGTTTGCCTCTCTTATGGCAGCCCAGGCTGTCGCAAGTTGGACGCAGGTGCTTAGGCGCGTCCTAGTGGCTGATTCGGCCTCACCGGCGACATTGGATTTGGTGGATCAAATCCATCAGGGTGTCATGTACCTGTGTGATGCGGACTTGGACTTAGTGCGGCGTTGTCTCGCCGCCTGGTTTGGTTGAAGTGTTGGTCGGTGGACCAATCTTCGCGCAAGACCTTAGCCAATCTGCCTTATGATGGATCTCGCCTTTTTGGGGAGTCCTTGGATACGTTGATTAAGGGGATCACGGGCGGTAAGAGCACGCTCTTGCCCCACTTACCCAAGGCTAAGGGGGCTCCTGGTAAGAAGCATACTAATTTTCGGCCTCCTCAGGGGTCCTTTCGTGCCTTTCGTTCGCACTACAAGGGCAAACCGTTCAAGGGTCAAGGCTCCCAAAAGAAGCCGTGGTCTGGTAAACGGAAGTCCGGTCAGTCCGGACCCTCTATCCATAACAGTGCGGCCTGAAGGGGCTCCCTCACCCAGTTCTGGGGTGGGGGGACGCTTGCTCTTTTTTCTAAAACCCTGGCTGGCCCGCGTGCGGGACCGGTGGGTTCAGGAAATCGTTCGATCTGGCTACAAGATCGATTTTCTCTCTCGGCCGGAGAGCAGATTCTTTCCCTCAAATCTTCAGCTGTCTCCGGAGCGTTTGCGGGACCTGCACCTAGCGGTGCGGGACCTGAGGGCTCAGGGAGTGGTGGTTCCGGTGCCTCATCAGGACAGATTTCGGGGGTTTTATTCCAATCTGTTCACTGTGCCCAGAAAGGAGGTCACGGTTCGTCCAATTCTGGACTTAAAGGCTTTGAACCGCTTTGTGCGGGTTCGCAAGTTCCGCATGGAATCCCTGCGGTCGGTGGTGGCTGCCCTGGTTCCGGGGGAAATTCATGGCCTCCATCGATCTGAAGGATGCGTACCTTCACATCCCGATTTTCGAGGGTCACCAGAGGTTCCTTCGATTCGCCATTGCGGAGGATCATTACCAATTCGTGGCGTTGCCTTTTGGTCTCGCCTCGGCTCCTCGGGTTTTCACCAAGGTGCTTGCTCCCGTTCTGGCTTTGTTGAGAGCTCAGGGCATCTCTGGCCTGGGGTATCTGGACGACATTCTGGTTCGGTCTGCGTCCAGCCAGGGTCTGGAAAAGGACCTGTCCGTCACGATGCAAACTCTACAGAAGTTTGGTTGGACAATAAATTTTCCAAAGTCGACGCTGAGTCCATCGGTTCGTCTTCCCTACCTGGGAATGATCCTGGACTCGATCCAGGCGAAGGTCTTCCTGCCGGAAGACAAGCTCAGGACTCTTCAGGAGGAAGTCAGGTCCCTCAAGGACAGTCCGTGCTCTTCCCCCTGGACGTGCATGAGATGTCTGGGATTGATGGTCTCGGCTTTCGAGCCGATTCCCTTTGCCCAGTTTCACACGCGGGGTCTCCAGGCGGAGATCCTGTCCAAGTGGGACGGGCGACCCCAATCTCTGGATCTTCTAATTTCGTTGAGCTTTCGCACCAGAAGGGATCTTCTGTGATGTCTCCAGTCCCCGATGATATCGGGGGGCAAGTCCTTTCGTCCTATCTCATGGACAGTGATCACCACGGATGCCAGCCTGTCGGGCTGGGGTGGTGTTCTGGGAGTTCTGTCCGCCCAGGGAACTTGGTCGGAGGGGGAGTCCTCCCTTCCGATCAACATTCTGGAATTGCATGCGATAAATCTCTGCCTTCGTCGCTGGACGGACCGACTGCAGGGCTGTCCGGTTCGGGTGCAGACGGACAATGCCACGGCGGTGGCCTACATCAACCACCAAGGGGGCACCAGGAGTGCCCGAGCGGCTCGGGAAGTGGCCGACATTCTGTCTTGGGCCGAGACTCATGTCCCGGCGATAACGGCAGTTCACATTCCGGGGGTGGAGAACTGGCAGGCGGACTATCTGAGTCGCCAGACCCTGGATCAGGGGGAATGGTCTCTCCACCCGGCTGTCTTCCAGATGTTGTGCGCAAAGTGGGGTCTTCCAGATGTGGACCTGTTCGCGTCTCGTCTGAACAACAAGGTGAGAAGGTTCGTGGCAAGGACGCGCGACCCTCGGGCAGACGCATCAGACGCGTTGGTAGCCCCGAGTGTTGTCCTTCCTTCATACGGGTGTCGACCAGCGTTTGGCGCTGGCTACGGTCAAGGGTCAGGTGTCTGCGCTGGCCGTTCTTTTTCAACGTCCTGTGGCTTCTAACTCCTTGGTTGCCACTTTTGTTCAAGGAGTGCGGCATCTGGTCCCTCCTAGGAGGGAACCTCTGCCTCCTTGGGACTTGAATCTCGTTCTATCTGTGTTACAACGTGCTCCCTTTGAACAGATCAGGGAGATCTCGTTGTCCATGTTGTCCAAGAAGGTCGCCTTTTTGGTGGCGATCACTTCGGCTCGCAGAGTGTCGGAGCTGGCGGCTTTGTCCTGCAAGTCTCTGTATCTGGTCATTCACTTGGATAAGGTGGTCTTGCGACCTAATCCTTCTTTTCTTCCGAAGCGAGTTTCGGCATTCAATCTCAATGAGGATATTGTCTTGCCTTCGCTGTGCGCAAAGCCTAAACATCCGAAGGAGGTGAGGTTGCACTCTTTGGATGTTGTTCGGGCGATAAGGGTTTACCTTAAATCGACTGAGTCTTTTCGCAAGACGGATTCTTTGTTTGTCCTTCCAGAGGGTCCTCGGAAGGGTATGGCGGCGTCGGCTTCTACCATCGCCAAATGGATCAGACAGACCATTGAACAGGCATATGCTTTGCAGGGGAAAGTTCCTCCTGTGCCTGTGAAGGCGCACTCTACTAGATGTCTGAGTACGTCTTGGGCCTGTCGTCATGGGGCTTCTGTGGCCCAGGTGTGTAAGGCGGCGACCTGGTCGACCGTACACACTTTCACAAAATTCTACAGAGTAGATGTTCAGGCATCGGCAGATGCTTCCTTTGGCCGCAAGGTTCTTAGTGCGGCAGTTCCTTAGGGTCCTTTTGTTTTGGACCCCTGGCTGTTGGGATACGTTTTTATCCCTGGGTTATTTGTTTTTTCCTGGGTTGTTGCTCCTGTTGTGCAAGTTTTTTTTCCTGTTGCCCAGCTGGTGTCCTTCCTTTGGTAAGGTTCCTTTCTTTGATGTGGAGACTGCGTTGCCTTACGGCGCGGCTGCGTTTCCCACCCCTCATGTTTGCACTGCTTTGGGACGTCCCCATTGTGACGAATATGAAGAGGCGGCGACTGTCGGAGGACGTAAGAGAAAACGGAATTTTTGTAAAATCTTACCTGTAAAATTCCTTTCTCTGAGTCCTCCGACAGTCGCCGCCCCCGCCCCTCTTTTGGGGTTTGGTTGTATACTCTACTGCTATTCCACTGAAACTGAGATATGGTTGCAGGAAGTAGGAGGGTATTGACTGAGGGGACCACCCCCTGTGGGTGGGATATGTTAAAAGCTTTAATGTTAACATGTTCTGTTGCCTAGCTACTCCTTCGGAGCAAAGTCTAATACCCCATTGTGACGAATATGAAGAGGCGCCGACTGTCGGAGGACTCAGAGAAAGGAATTTTATAGGTAAGATTTTACAAAAATTCCGTTTTCTCTATCGTTCGTTGACGGACGCAGTCTCTGATGCATATCAGTAGGGTTATGCTGTCCCCTACAGGAGTAGGACACTAGGCAGAAAAAAGTTCTGGCTACGCCTATGGGCAGTCCCAAAGGGTATACCCTCTTTCTTCTTGCATAGTATGTCAGTTTTAATCTGCCTAGTCAGGAGTAAGGACCTAGTTCCTTGCTGTGATCTCTGATCCTGGCAACGTTTTTTTCTAGATAATTTTTTTTTAGTTCGCTTTTCTCCGGATTTTTTCCTGTGGGATCTACAAGCAACTATGCTGGATCTGGGTGACGGGCTGGATGTATTTTGGGATGGATGCGGGCCCCTCCCTGGGACGGTCTGACCCTCACAGGGATGGTCGGACCCTCACAATCCCGGGTTCCCCTCTGTCCTGTCACACTTCTCCACCTACCTGCCCCCATTTCCCTCCCCCTCATTGCTGGGGGCTATTGGGCCTACTCCTGGGGGGGCTAGGACCACACTTTAGGCCGCATGTGGGGGTGGGGGTGTGCAGCTGGTGACAGACGAACGACCGTGCAGGGGTCTTTACCTGTCACTTCATGGCCCACCTTCCAATCGATCCCGTTCTGGGGGGGGGGGGGGGTATCCTCAGTTGCTCTGCAGGCCGCCATTTTCTTGTAGCCTCATGTGCTGAGGAGATCGGCGGCCATCTTGGTACACCCGGGACAACCATTTTGCGGTGGCTTTTTCTAATCGGAATCAGAATGGGAGCTGCTGGAGGCGATTTTTGTGGGTAGAGCATACCCTGGGCTGCTCTTCAGATCCTCCCCTTATGGATCGAGATTGCTGCTGACGTGCTGGGCAGACGTTCTGGGCCTCTTGATGAATCTTTAGTACAGTGAGCCTGGAGGTCTATCCTAGTGCAGGGGTCTCCATTGCACTTTGCCTGACCTCTGGGGGCAAAGGGGGGGAGTGCTGTGGCGCGGTGAGACGCTTTAAAAAAAAAAAAAAAAAAATTGTCACTTTTTTCAACTTTTGCTGATGGGTTCCCCTGGTGCAGCAACATGTACCCTACAGATCATGTGTCCCCATCTGACCCCCTCAAGAAGGCCGCAGGGCCTTCTGGACCCCGGCTGTCTATGGATTCCATTTCCGCGGTCCTGGAATAGTTTGTGTCCCAGGTGGAGGTGGCCTTTAAAGGTCGAGGTGCTAAGAAATGACCTCCGCCTACCCCTGCCTCATCTAATGTCTCAGATTCTGAGCCTGACTTAGCCACCACAGACGCAGGTCTACCTGCCGGGTCCACTATCTCGCGCCCTGTCTTCTATGACAGTGAGGATGACCTTTCTACCTCCACTGCCGCACAAGATAAGGCACTGGTGGATGCATTGGTTGGATCTGTGCGTGAGACCCTGAAAATGGAGGACGCAGCTACGACTGCGACGCAGGTTACGTTTGGCACTCACAAGCCATTCAGAGCGGCAAAGGTTTTTCCCTTACCCACGTATTTTGACGCGATGCTCAAAAAAAAAAAATGGGATCGCCCAAACCATTCCCCTGGGGTTCCTAAGCGGATTGCTAGCCGCTACCCTTTGGAGGAGTCCCTTGTAAAGAAGTGGAATATGCCACCTCATGTCTCAAGACTGAATAAATCTACCATGATCCCAGTGGAGAATTCCCCGTCTTTTAAGGATCTGGCGGATGGAAAGGCAGAGTCTGTGACCCGCAATATGTACTCCCTGGCGGGGTCTGCTCTAAGATTGGTGTTTACGGTTGCCCTTGTCTCGCAAACATTGACTGAATGGGCTAAGTTGCTACGCTGTGACCTGGAGGGGAAAGAACTTCCCCCTGCCTTTGCGGAGCTGTTGGACCAGCTGATGCTGGGGCTGCAATTTGTTTGCGATGCCGCGCTAGATACTGCTCCCATATTGGGCCGACTGTTGGTTTCGGCAGTGGTCCTCCGGCATATACTTTGGCTGAAGTGCTGGTCTGCAGACAAGACATCAAAGAAGGCCTTGACTCATCTACCTTTTCAAGGTGATTGCCTGTTTGGGGCTACTCTGGATGACATTATAAGAAAGTCTTATGGGGTAAGAGTACCTCCCTCTCGCAGGTTAACAAGGACCCTCGTCGCAGACGGGGTCCCTTCTTCTCAGCACATAAGAAGATTTTTCATCCCTCAGGGTCAGGCGATAAGGCGAATCCCTTCAAGACTCCCTCGGGCGGTTCCAAACGACCCTGGTCATTTGGTTGGGATTGTATGGTTGGGTTTTCAATCCTTTTTTTTTTTTTGGTTGAACCGGATGGACTTGTGTCTTTTTTCAGCCTGACTAACTATGTAACTATGGTCCAACAAACCGAAATCTTGTTTTTCCAGGCCTGAGGACAAGGCCACTTTGGCCTGAAGGTGCGCCCTCACCTGTATCTGGGGTGGGGGGACGTGATGGTTTCCGGACCTGTGGCTGTCCCGGATACAAGAGTTATCGGTTCAGGAGGTCATATGGTCCGGTTAAAAGATCAAGTTTCGATCCATACCGCTGGTAATCAAGGGGAGGACTCACGGACATGTTTCGTACTACACTAGCGCCTATTCATAGCAGTCTTAAAGCAGAGTTCCACCCAAATGTGGAACTTCCGCTGATTTGCTTCCTCCCATCCTCCGGTGCCACATTTGGCACCTTTCAGGGGGGAGGGGGGAACGGGTACCTGTTTTTGACAGGTACCCTTTCCCACTTCCAGGAGACGGCGCCGCGGCGCTGTCCCTCAGAAGTTTGGCCCCTCCTCCTTCCCCCGCCGCCGAGCCAATCCAAATGTGCAGCGCACTTCGCGAATGCACAGTAGGGACCCGCCTGTGAAGCCGCAAGGCTTCACTGCCAGATTCCCTTACTGGCAATGGCGGCGGCAGCACCATACAGCCAATGGAAACATCAGCTGCGGTGCCGACATCGCTGGAGTCCAGGACAGGTAAGTGTCCTAATATTAAAAGTCAGCAGCTACAGTATGTGTAGCTTCTGACTTTTAATTTTTGAGGGGGAGGCTGGAACACCGCTTTTTTTTTCACAATAGTAAACTTTATTCAAAAGAGAATTGTGGAACAAAATGCATTACAATAGTAAAGTGCATTCGGTATCAAACAAATTATTAAGTAATGTTTAACATCGTGAATAAACAGTTGCATAAAGTGCTATACTCCAAATATGGAGAGAGAATGGTAGTTGAGAATATTATATACTAGACATTAAGCCCGTTAAATTAACGGGCGCTAGAACATATGTGGTCAAACAGTTGTAAAAATGTTAGAAGTAAGTGGACTTAGAAGTAAGTCCACGCGTGCGCGCGCCCACGCACATCCGTGCTTCAACAGTTTTGCCCGGCCGCCCGAAGTCTCTGCGCTCCAAGTCCGTGGGGCACATGCGCAGTAGTGCAATCCCCTCGGACACAGGGACTGGACGCAGAGACACTTGTACTTTATATGTATAGATTATTTAGTATACTTAGAACAGAAGGAGCTATATATATATATATTATATATATATATATATATATATATATATATATATATATATATCATTTTTATTTTTTTTATTTAGTATACTTAGAACAGAAGGAAGTATATATATATATATATATATATATATATATATATATATATATTTTTTTTTTATTCTTCCATTTATATTTGAAAAAAAAAAAATATATATATATATAATTTTTTTTAATACTAATATTTCATATTTGGTTTTTAATATGTATCTTTAGTATTTTGTATTTCTTAATTTCTTATTTTTTGTTATTTATTTTTTATTATTATTATTTAGTATACTTAGAACAGATTACACGGCCGCTGTCTTGTCGGATAATGCCTCCCCGCCTCCTCTCAGTCAGCTGTTCGCTATAATTATTCTTCCCGCACTGTCTCCCGTCAAAAAATGCATCTGACGGCCTGCGCACGCACAATAATGACGTCAACCCCAGCTGAGCGGAGCAATCAGCTGGAGTGACATCGTTTACCATGCATGCGCAGTCCGTCATATGCATTTTTCGACGGGAAGCATTATCCTACAGGACACCGGCCGCCCGAAGTCTCTGCGCTCCAAGTCCCAATGGCTGTCTGTGGGGCACATGCGCAGTAGCGCAATCCCACGGACACAGGGACTAGACGCAGAGACACTTGGACTTTTAAATGTATGTACTGTGTGTGTGTGTGTGTGTGTGTGTGTGTGTATGTATATATATATATATATATATATATATTGTGAGGGATTAGCTCGGTGGCGGGTGTGGATGACCCCTTGGGGGGTGCGTTTTCCCAGACAGGTAGCCGACAAGTGCTTGCAAACAAACAGTGTGGTTTATTGAATGGTGTTTTCTTCACCAGGCTGTATGCAGCAAAACATCCAAAATAAAATAAAACAGAAAATAAATCCTTGCCTCTGTGGGCGGCTACCTTCTCACAACTGGAACCTGCCTAAGTGTCTGTCTCCAACCTACCGTCGGGCAGACTTCCTTGTCCTACAGCGGACACTCAATAGTCCTTTTATAATAGCTTCACAGGGCAACACAGTCCTTTTGTTTCTTTCACACAGAAACACTTCGTCTTCTCACCTTTGAGACGTATTCACCCTTGGTTACCGTCCCGGGCACACATCACTCCGGGGGGTCTTCTCCCAGGCCCACACATCCTGTCGGGAGGCACACGCTGACTGTCCTCCTGCTCCCAGCCCACATGGCTTCAGGACACAGCTTCTGGAGGCAGCAAACAACAGGACTTTCTCTGAACAAATTATAGAGCCTTAACTCCCTCATTCTGAACAGGTGAAGGCCTTTCAACTTCCTGCTGGCTAGCTCTGTAGCCAACACCCTAAATTAATTAATGGACTTCTCAATCAGGTGGAAATGTATCTCCTTCCTGTGACTACATTCCCAGATTTAGCTGACTTCCTGTTACATACCCCCCCCTCTTGTTTCAACCCTAGGGTTGGGACACATATTTCCAGGCACGCATGTGTCAGGCACTGCTGACTCACTGATAAGCCTCCTATTATCCTCAAGCTTCCGGATGAAACTGTTTTGTCATCTTCATTGACAGATTTCTCATAAATGCCACACAGTTTGTCTCTCATCTCATATACACATTCTTCAACTGCATTTTTGGCATCATTTTGCTCCTTCTCGTTTCTGTCATCTTCATTGACAGCTTTCTCATAAATGTCAGACAGCTTGTCCCTCATAACCGTCTGTCCAATCCACCATGGAGGTCCGTGATCCATAGGCAACTCAATTTTGCTAGTCTTAAAGTCTTCAACATTCTTAAGACGCCTCTCTCTGCAATCCATAAATGTTTTCCACAAAACTTTGAGAACCTTTGCTTCACTAAGCTTTGTTCCAAGTAGGGACTCTTGACATCCCTCTGTGACTTGAGTTGCCTCTCCATACAGCTGTACACAATCATTGACTTTTTGTTGTAAAAGGGAATGATCTTCCTTCTTGAGCTTTGCTTGCTCTAAGATGCTGTGCAGAGGATTTTCCAATTGAGACAACAGGCTGTCACACATTTCTTCAAAGTGACCCCTGTTCCTTTTCCCAGAGATATCAATATCATTCAAACATTTCATATTCATAGGCAGATCTGAAGCATTTGCACTCATCAACTTCTTAAACTTTTCGCCCTCCTGAGCGAGTCGCAGTAAAGGCCTACTATTTGATTTGATATTGAGTTTATATTTCTTGCCAAACTCTTCACAGAAGAAGCCAACCAGAACATCATCAACTTTCCTTCCACCAACATAGGGGTCAAAGGCAACAACACAGTTGAACCCAGCGATCTGGGTGGTATCCATTATAGACCTCCTCTCTGCATCAGTGAAGAAGCATGGAACTGCAACACATTCTTTTACAGGTTTCTTCAATGCACTTTCTGCTGAACTATTTGACCGCTCAAGGTCACCTAGTTCCTTTTCTCTATCTGAATTCCACATGGAATGCATCTCAAGATCACGATCAAACTTCTGCCACCCGTCTTTCACCAGTTCCATTTTGGAAATATTCCCTGAAAGGCACTTGAAATTCATTTGCTTCACGTTTTCACCAACAGCCTTAGTTTTCTCCACTAGGTGGCGTTTGCTTTTTCCTCCCAGATTTATATCACTTGCTTTAGTTTTCTCCGCTTTAGTTTTCTCCACTAGGTTTTCAGCCTGAACTGAGAAATCACCACATTTCTTACTCAGCTCCTTTGTTTGCTGAAGTTCTAATGATACATTTTCCAATGCTTGAAGTTTTTGAAGGAACGGTTTATTCCAAAGGGGTGATTCAAGCCACATGTCATCACATTTCTGAGGCTCACTCAGGACAGACCCCAAAACACTGATCCTTTTAAAAACTGCATCAGGCACACTATCCCCTCTTTGGGACAGATCCTCTGTTGCCTGGAATTCCTCTTCCAGTTCCTGCAACGGAATCTTCATCTCTTCTACTTGCTGTTCTAAGGCTCGTTTAGACTTTTCTAGCTCCTGAACGCTTTTCACAACATCATCCTTGGAGCTGACCAATTCTTCCATTTCTGTACGCAGCTGTTTGTTAACACTTTCTAGTTCAGCCTTACACTCTAGAACTTCCTCCAAAGAGCGAGCCAAGAACAGGGCTTTGCTCTCGTTATCACGCGCCTCCGTTTTTGCACGGTCGCGTTCTTCTGCATATTTTGCAGACACAGTCTTCTCTTCACCAAGCATCTGATCAAACTTCTTTTTCACATCTTCAACACACTGTAATGAACCAACGCTTTCTTCCATGCGTTTTTTCATATCCGCTATCTGAGCTTGCAATGTTGCGACTTGCTCTGATAGGTTTTTCTTTGCTTCCGCCTCCTCTTTTAATTGTTCCAGGAAGCCATTTTTCTCATCTTCCATTTGTTTGAGCTTTGTGCTAAAATTCAGCCTTTGACACCTCTCTTCCTGTAAGAGTTCCTGCGTGTCTTGCAGCTGCGATTCCAAGATAGAAAAATCTTCCGCAATTTCTCTAGATTTGCTGTCTGCTTGAGAAAGCTGATTTGTAACATTGTCCAACTCAACCTGCAGTCGGTTTGCCTTCTCTGACAGCTTAGCACACAATCGGTCACCTTCTGACACCTTGACTTGCGATTCCAGAAGCTGTGCCTCTACTTTTTCCCTCTTATGTTCACAATCTCCTTTTCCCTGCATAAGAGCCTTCACCTCATTGGCTAGTTTCTGGGAATGAGACTGTAATTCTGCCACACAGGCTTCTTTCTCCTTTAACTGCTGCTGGACACGTTGGGCTTCCCCTTTCCAACTTTCACAGTCCGCACGCCATTCATCTACCACATTGCTCAAAGTAGTGAGCTCATACACAGTACTCAGTAATTTAGCCTCTCTTTCACTTTTCTCTTTGTCGCTGAGAGACAATGTCGCTTTCAGAGCAACATTCTGTTCCTGCGACTCCTGCAGGTCTATTTTTGTAACTTCCAAACACTGAAGACTTTTTTCCAGCTGATTACGCAACTCCAACATTTCACACATGCTTTGTTTCTGCAAAGTCTGAATTTCACTTTCCTTTTCCATGAGGATGGTATCTTTCTCCATTATAGTCTCTCTGCGTTTTTGCAACTCGACCAAAAGAAGAGCAGTGGATTCTTCCCACTGTGACACATGAGACTTGAGTAGTTCATTCATTTCCTGCAAGTTTCTATGCTCCATTTTAAGCAATTCCAAGGCTTGTTCCTTTTCTTCCATTTTCCGTTGCAAGGCATCCAACTCAGCCCTGCACACATACTCGGTTTCCTCCAAACCGATGGCCTCCATTGGCTGCTGGCGTCTCTGTTTCCAGCCTGCCATGCTCTCTTGATGAGCCTTTTGTTGAGCTGCAAAGCTCTGCTGAAAATCCGCATTTGCCTGCTGTTGAGCTGCATTTGCTTGCTGTTGAGCTGCATTTGATATAATCAGATGTTTCAACATCTCCTCCATTTTGAGTTTACTTTTCATCTGAGCACACTGCGTCTCCATAGCAGTTTCATCAGTGTTGCTAGGGACAACAACCTTCCTCTTTAGTAGACTCTCTTTAGGCATGGATGGGGCTGGTTCAGACGGTAACATCCCCTCCATCCATAGAATCCGGTCTCTCATTTCATCTATCTTTGCATTTTTCAGGCGTTTGGAACGCCCCATCTTCAATAACTCCACAAACAAATTTTTCACAGTCCAGCAAAAATTTTTCAGACCACTGTCTCTTTAACACATGTAGTTTTTCTCTCTCTCTTGCAAGATCTCTTTTCCTGCACACACAGTTTGTGCAGTCACTTGCACCAGACACAACAAAGTTCATCAAATAATTTTGAGACCGCTGTCTCTTTAAAACACTTTTTTTTTTTTTCTGTCAGGATCTTCTCTCCTGCACACATAGATTGTGCAATCTCATGCACCAGACAAAGTTCATCAAACATATGCACTCCATTGCAGGGATCTCTGCTTATGCCCACTGCATACCTCCACCATATGTGAGGGATTAGCTCGGTGGCGGGTGTGGATGACCCCTTGGGGGGTGCGTTTTCCCAGACAGGTAGCCGACAAGTGCTTGCAAACAAACAGTGTGGTTTATTGAATGGTGTTTTCTTCACCAGGCTGTATGCAGCAAAACATCCAAAATAAAATAAAACAGAAAATAAATCCTTGCCTCTGTGGGCGGCTACCTTCTCACAACTGGAACCTGCCTAAGTGTCTGTCTCCAACCTACCGTCGGGCAGACTTCCTTGTCCTACAGCGGACACTCAATAGTCCTTTTATAATAGCTTCACAGGGCAACACAGTCCTTTTGTTTCTTTCACACAGAAACACTTCGTCTTCTCACCTTTGAGACGTATTCACCCTTGGTTACCGTCCCGGGCACACATCACTCCGGGGGGTCTTCTCCCAGGCCCACACATCCTGTCGGGAGGCACACGCTGACTGTCCTCCTGCTCCCAGCCCACATGGCTTCAGGACACAGCTTCTGGAGGCAGCAAACAACAGGACTTTCTCTGAACAAATTATAGAGCCTTAACTCCCTCATTCTGAACAGGTGAAGGCCTTTCAACTTCCTGCTGGCTAGCTCTGTAGCCAACACCCTAAATTAATTAATGGACTTCTCAATCAGGTGGAAATGTATCTCCTTCCTGTGACTACATTCCCAGATTTAGCTGACTTCCTGTTACAATATACACATACATACACACACACACACACACACACACACACACACACACACATCTCTGACAGGAGTTCTAATTCTCCCACACTTTATTCAAAAACGTGTGTGTGTGTGTATATATATATATATATATATATATATATATATATATATATATATTTCTCTATCGCTCATTGACAGACGTAGTCCTCGGTGATACAGCACCTTCGGGTTATGTTGCCTCCACAGGAGTAGGACTAGACAGGAAATAAAATGCTCTGGTCACACCCTAGGGGCAGTCCCAGAGGGTATATCCTCTCTCTCTCTCTGCCTCAGCAAATCAGTTTTTTTCTGTCTAGTCAGGAGTAAGGACCTAGATACCTTGCTGGGATCTTCGGTCCTGGCAGGATTTTTTTCTTAGAAAATAATTTTTTAAGACAGCTTTTTTTCTCCAGTGTTCCTGTGAGATCTTCAAGCAAGAAAGCTGAACTGGGCGACGGGCTGGATGTTGAGATCCAGTGGTCACCCCAGTTCAGCCTACGAGCGTGTGCAGGCCATAGCTCCGCGCTGGGTCGGCCGCGACATAGTCCCACTGGACGGGGACTGACCCTGCGAGTTAAACGTCTCGCTGAAACGCCAAAGACCATGAGTCACGGCGCCCGTATTGGTCGACAGCCCTCCTACCTCGGTGGAGAGGGGTACTGTCAGGAGTTGGCGCCCGCCTGGTTCCGGTATGGTGAGTAGTATGTTCCCCCTTTCCCCCTGACGGGTCTTGTGGTGAACGCGGGCCCCTCTCTGTAATGGTAAGGATGGGTTCCCCTCTATCCTACAACATGTCACAGATCCCCCTAATTGAGTGTGATTTTTGTGTACAAGAAGCCAGGAGGCTTGGTTTGGGAGCTGACAATCTAATTGTAAAGATGTGTAAATGATTGTAGACTAGAACTTTACTGTGATAGTATAAGGTATCCTACCTGTCAGTAGCCACAGGGCGATGTCTATACATGTATACTGCATTCCAGATCATTCCTCCAGCTAAGCAGCAGACCGCATACGGCCCGCTGGGGTCCGGTACCTCCGACCACGCTGACCACCATGAGGGTGAAGGGTTGTGAGGCCGAGATCCTTCTGCAGACATGTCGCTATTCTGTGCAGGCCACCGCCATTGTCTGGTAGATCGCACGAGGCCGCCATTTTGGTGTAGCCTCGTGTCTCCAGCATGGGGGCGGCCATGTTTGAGGTGACTCAAACACCTCATGGAGCCAGGGGGAGGAGCCGGCAGGCGTGTTAAGAGGCGGAGCCGCCTCTTTTACCCAGGAAATAGGGCCAAAGACTTCCTGTCTGTAACAAGACAAGCACTGAGCAAGCTGATGAAAACTTCTGTGCATCAGGGATGAGCCTTGGGGTCTGTCTCTCTCTCTGTGGGGTCCAAAAAGGCAGGTAACACTGAGGGGCGCTGTTGCGACTGGGGGACACAAAAAAAAAAAGTTTTTTTTTTTTACTTTGTCATTTTTTGTCGCTGGCAAGTGTCTTGTATAATCATTGACCCTGCCGCATAGGTATCCCCACCTGATCCCCTCAAGGTGGCCGCAGGACCCTCCAGTACCCCACTTGTTTTTAATGCATTATCGGCAATTTTGGAGTCTTTGGTATCCCGGGTGGAGGTGGCCTGTCAGGGACGGGGGTCAAGTAGCGACCCCCGCCTACCCCTATTGTTTATCAGATACTTCAGATACGGATTCGGAACTGGTCAATGCAGTTGCAGGTCCCTCTTAGGGGGCTGTTGTCTCAGGTAATATCTCCTCAGCAGTGAGGAGCAGGTTTCTGCCTCCGCCATAGCACAAGAGTGGTGGATGCACTAGTTGTGTCCGTCCGGGAAACCTTTAGTCTTGAGGTTACACCGGCAGAGGTAGCTGAGACTGAGATTCCTTTTTGGTACTTGTTAGCCTACCAAAAGGGCGAAGGATTTTCCTTTACCCAAATGGGGTCGTTTTGAAACGAACCCCTGTTATTTCCAAACGCATGGCTAGGTGCTATCCGTTTGAGGAATTCCTCTTTATAGGATAGACGGTACCACCTGCTGTCTTGCCACAGACTGTTAGGATAAAAAGACCTCGTAACTAACGAGGACCTTCCTTTTCTGATCATATAGAGTTGTTCGTTCCGCGAGGGCGGGCGATAAGGCGAAACCCTCCAAAGCCCCTTTAGAGGGGTTTCAAAGGGCGCTGGTCGGGTAAACAAAGAGTCCGGCTCAGCCAAGCCTGAAGAATATAACCTGATGCGCCCCTACCCATCTCTGGGGTGGGGGGGGGGATGTCTTCACCGGTTTCTGGAGGACACAGGATCGAGTTTCGATCACTTCCACCGGTGCGATTCTGCCCTTCTAACATTGAACGGTTTCAGGGGTTCTATTCGAACCTATTCACAATGCCCAGGAAAGAGGGCAAGGTGCGTCCAAATCTGGACTTGGGAAGAAATAGAGTCCATCCGTACAGTGGTGGCCTCCCTGCATAAAAGAGATTTCCTGGCGTCCATAGACATATAGGATGCCTATCTTTATATCCCCATCATCGCAGGACATCAGCGTTTTTTCGCTTTCCCAAAGATCATCCCTGGTTCCCACCAGGAGACTGAACTATCTGGGCCTAAGGTTGGATACATCCTGGGCAAGAGAGTTTCTCCTTGCTGGGAAACTCCAGAAGGTTCAGTCAACGATTCGGATGTTGCTGTCCGTCAATTGGCTGGGACTGATGGTGGCCTTCTTAGAGGCAGTACCGTATACCCAGTCTCATACCCGATTTCTCCTGAAGGAGATTCTTTTTTAATGGAATCAGAATTCCAATTCCCTGGACAATCGGATCCAGTTGAGCGAGCGGACCAGGAAGTCTCCGATGCTCAACCAGGGGAAGTCATTTCTTCCGATAGTATCCAGATTACCAATAAGGGTATCGGAATTGAGAGCGATCAGATTTTGTCTGATTTACTGGATCGAGCAGCTCTAGAGCAGCCCGATTCGGATCCAATCGCATATGGCCTCTTCATCCAGAGGTTTTTTCCCTAGCTGTCCCTTCATTGGGACATCCCGGATGTGGATCTTTTGGCACCTTGGCCTAACAGGAAGGTGCGGAGGTTTGTAGCTCGCGCCACGATCCTCTAGCGGACGCAGCAGAAACGCTGATCGCCCCGTGGGGGCAGTATCAGCTACGGCATGCCTTCCATCCTCTCAAGTTGCTGCGGGAACTTCTTCGCAGGATAGAGGTGGAGGGAATTCCAGTTATTCTGGAAATTCTGGATTGACCTCGTCAAGCCTGGTACGCCGACTTGGCGAGGCTAGTCGCGGACGTTCCTTGGAGACTTCCTCTCAGGGAGGATTTGCGGTCTCGGGGACCGATCTTCCATCTTGCTTTACAGTCGCTGGCTTAATGGCCTGGCCATTGATACCCAGGTACTGAAGGACAAGGGAGTGTCAGCTTCAGTTATTCCTACCTCCAGTTAAAGCAAGGAAAGCGACTTCCAGCACATGGAACTCTTATATTGCATGGTGTGAATCTATTGGATTTCCCCCACAGACCTATTCGGTGACCCGAATTTTGGTCTGTCTGCAACAAGGGGTTGAGCAGAAACTATCCTTGAGCACGATCAAGGGTCAGGTTTTCGGCGTTAGCAATCTTCTTTCAAGAAACCT
The DNA here is from genome assembly GCF_965119305.1 of Pelophylax lessonae. Lineage (NCBI taxonomy): Eukaryota > Metazoa > Chordata > Amphibia > Anura > Ranidae > Pelophylax > Pelophylax lessonae. Next base: position 490,183,009 of record NC_138770.1, read on the forward strand.
TTGGCTAATCATTCCTTGGTGCGGAATTTCATCCAGGGGGTGCGACATCTGGCTCCGCCAGTGCGCGCACCCTTACCGCCTGGTATCTTAATTTAGTGTGGTCGGTTCTTCAGAAACTTCTCTTTGAAGACATTAGGGAGATTCCCTTGCTTACATTCCCAGAAGGTGGCCTTCTTGGTGGCCATTACTTCTCTACGCAGGGTGTCAGAACTGGCCGCATTATCCTGTCGCTCCCCAGATCTGGTGGTTCATAGGGATAAGGTGGTTCTTCTTCCGAATCCATCCTTCCTTCCTAAAGTGGTTTTCGTCAGACGGACTCACTTTTTGTGATCACGGATAGCCCTTGAAGGGGGTTGCCTGTGTCTGCCGCGACCATATCTACATGGATCAGTCAGACGGTGGTACAGGCTTATTCTATTAAGGGTCGGAATCCTCCGTTCCCTGTTAGGGCGCACTTCACTCGAGCGCTCAGTACTTCCTGGGCCTTTCGCCATCAGGCGTCAGTGGTCCAGGTATGTAAAGCGGCCACCTGGTCGTCGGTACATACCTTTACAAAATTTTATAAAATTGATGTAATATAAATAGAAGAAAAATTTCCGCGCTAGATGTGACAGAAAACCAAATGATTAAGAACAATAGTGAGCAGCTGGCACAAAATCAACTAACAGTGATTCAAAAAATACAATAAAAACCAAAAAGTACAGCGCTGAAATCAGTATACAATTATATAGCTGAAAAGCTCATATAAAGAAAACAAAAAAGGAGAGGGGATAATGTCCAAATGAATAGTCCCAATATTAAGTGCAGAGATGTGAATCCACGTGCAAAATAACTTTCTTCCAGTGACACCAGGGAAAAGTGTAGGAAGGGGACACCCTTGTGCTCAGGTATAACAAGCAGCTTACCGAAATTCCGTGGCTGCTCAATTTAATGAGACAGCCTCTCCCAGCTAGTAGTAAACCAGTAGGTCAACCGATATCAAGCTCAGGTGCTTCGAAAGACTCCAAAAGCCGAAAGCCGTTTCCGGTGTGTTGTTAAACCGATCACATTAATATGTGGCACACTTGGAACTTCTCATATACTCCATTGAACGTAAAGCCATATGTAGAAAGAAACAGAGGCCCATAGTGTAATCCCGTAAACCAATAGGTAAATTTATTAAAAAAACTACTTACAATTTAAAAGACAAAAACAGGCATGTAGTATGTGCCGGTCATGGATCTAACCGCGGCGTCCCGCAAGTCTCCAGATCAGCATATGGATAAACAGCCGGCTTCGTTGGGGGGCGTGTGGACGTTTATGTCTGGGATCGCCAACGTTTCGTCATAAGAAAGACTTCTTCTGGGCGTGACCCCAGACGCAACACACACGCCTATGTACCCCCACACCTATGTCACATGACGGTCACCTCTGCCAATGGGTGTTCAATCCCAGGGGGGCGGGAGTAATATGTTAATAACTCGATTCCAATAGGTTAAAAGACCAAAGGAAACCGTCTGGAGATAGGTGGTACAAAACGCTAATAGGAAGTGATGATCCATCTTCCTTAATGCCCATTCGTTCAAAAGGCAAAGGGGCAGGGAGACGGTCGTCACGTGATGCACATCACATGATGAACAGGAAGTGATGATCAGTATCCTCCGATGACTCATCGTCATCCGGGCGGAAGTGACACGCTCACGCCCATAGCTGACAGGGTAAGAGGGCGGAGGCGGAGGTGCGGTCGTCACTCCAGACACATCCCTTGTAACAGGAAGTGATGATCCTCACTGTTCAAGAGTGGTGTCAGCAGAGTATGTCAAACCCTTGTAACAGGAAGTGACGATCCTCACTGTTCAAGAATGGTGTCAGCAGAGTATGTCAAACCCTTGAAACAGGAAGTGATGATCCTCACTATTCAAGAGTGGTGTCAGCAGAGTATGTCAAACCCTTGAAACAGGAAGTGATGATCCTCACTATTCAAGAGTGGTGTCAGCAGAGTATGTCAAACCCTTGAAACAGGAAGTGACGATCCTCACTGTTCAAGAATGGTGTCAGCAGAGTGTGTCAAACCCTTGTAACAGGAAGTGATGATCCTCACTGTTCAAGAATGGTGTCAGCAGAGTATGTCAAACCCTTGAAACAGGAAGTGAAGATCCTCACTGTTCAAAAATGGTGTCAGCAGAGTTTGTCAAACAACACCGTCGGTATTCAGGCGCCCCTGTGTACAGAGTGCAACCTCCAACAACATAATATGGTTAAAACCAAAATACATATATACCAAGGTCTATAACGGAATTAAAAATTATTAAGCATGTGGTGGAATGCTAGATAATCGTTGAAACAGGCAAAGGAGTTGATGTCCAATTCCTTCTATGTAATGAAAAATTTCTTTTACATATTTAATAATTGGCCATTGTGATACTTCATTCCATTGATATAAAACGCCATCTAGTGGCCAAATAAGTGTGACACCACTGAAGGAGATAAAAATCAAAAAGGATAAAAATTAATTATGTGAAAAAACACTGTTGGTGAAAACAGTGAAAATGGGAGTGGGTTAAAATAAGTGATATTTAATCGAATAATATAAATTAACATGTGAATGAACACATATTATTTTGTGAAATAATTAACCCTTACTTACTCTCCCTATATCCAAAATTTCCATAAAATTTTTTTTTTTTTTTTTTTTTTTTTTTAGTGAGTGAATAAAAATAGTGATAAATATGTATAAAATGAAAAATATGTGAAAAATGCAAAATATTAATAAATGGAATGTGTATCACACATAGCCTCACAATTTAGAACCAGCCTGTATAAATCAAGATATACATCAACTTATGAGAAAGATTAAAAGGATTTAAAAGGTTGAAATCAGCTATTATTAATAAAACAATTTACATCCCATTCCACATTTAACCCATAGGGAATATAGGATTTTAGGCAATAGATCCAGCGAGTTTCCATCCTGGAAATTTCTCGCCTTACGTTGGATCCTCGCCAGTGAGCTTTAAACCTATCTATCCCTATAAAGAGTGTGTTTTTTGGGTTCTTGTGGTGGCATTGGTCATAGTGTTTGGAGACACTATGACCAGGGAAGCCTTTCCTAATGTTGCCCACATGCTCTCCTAGCCTGATCTGTAATTTCCTCGTTGTGCGTCCAATGTATTGTTGACCACATTTACATTGCAACATATAAACGACGTTAGTGGACGAGCAAGTGATGAAAGAATCTATCTTGTATTCTCGTCCAGTCGTGGAGGATACAAATTTTTCGATTTTTCTCCCTTTGAATGAATTGAGGGAGCAGATCTGGCATCTGTGACAGGGGTAAAAACCTCTAAAATCTCCAAAGAAAGTGGGCTGAATAGGCCTTTCAACAACGTTTTGAGCTATTTTATGTCTCAAAGATGGGACTCCCCTGAAAATAACTTTGGGATGTTCAGATAAAACAGGGCCCAGAACCCGGTCATTTTTAAGGACCGGCCAGTGTTTTTTAATAATATTTTTAATTAAAAAATGCTGGGTAGAATATGAAGTAATAAAAGAATTTTTAAAACTTTGGTTGTTATTACCCTTTAGACTTGGACGTAGCAATGAGGATCTGTCGACAGCCGCTACGTCTCTAATGGTAGTGTCTAATTGGGAAACGTTGTACCCTTTCTCTATAAATTTCATTTTAAGGGTGTTAGCCTGTTGAAAAAAGTCATTTAATTGGGTGCAGTTTCTGCGTAATCGCAGGAACTGTCCCTTTGGGACAGCATTGAGCCATGATTGGTGATGACAACTATCATGTGGAATGAAGCTGTTCCGGTCCGTTTTCTTAAAATGAGTGGTGGTAATGATTTTATCCTCCTGTACCACCAGATTCAGATCAAGAAACGTGATTTGTGTAGAGCTACTAGTGTGATCTAGTTTAATACCTCTATTGTTGATGTTTAAGTTCGAGATAAAGGAGTCAAGTGAGGGGGCATTGCCATCCCATAGGAGGAGGATGTCGTCAATGTAACGCCGCCACAGGATCAACTGCGGCGGTCGATTCGCAAAGACGACATCCTCCTCCCACTTGGCCATAAATAAGTTGGCCAAGCTGGGTGCAAATTTTGCCCCCATCGCGACCCCCCTGTTCTGCAGGTAATGAGTGTTGTTAAACCAGAAGAGGTTATGAGACATCGCAAATTTGATAATGTCTACTATAAACCTCTTCTGTTCGCTGGATAAAGAGCTCCACAGATCTAGATAATACTGTACAGCCTCTAATCCCTGCTCATGGTCAATTATGGTGTACAGGGACGCTACGTCCGCTGTAGCCATAATATACCCTTCTTTCCAGGAAATATCTTGGAGGATATTTAGGACATGGGTCGTGTCTTTGAGGTACGACGGAATTTGTTTAACAAGGGGTTGTAAAAATTCATCAGCATATTTGCCTATCCGGGAGCAAAGGGAATCTATCCCGCTGATTATGGGGCGTCCCGGAGGTTTAACGGGATTCTTGTGGACTTTAGGTAAAAAATAAATAATAGGCAAACGAGGTGCGGAAGGTATTAAAAACAATTTTTCTTTTTTGCTTAAAATCCCCTCTTCATGTGCCTTATCAACTAAGGATTGTAGCTCCTTTTTATACTTAGGAGTAGGATTGGAGGCTAAAACTTTATATGTCTCTCTATCGTTTAAGATACTATTCATTTCAGAAACATAGTCAGTTTTATCCAGAACTACTATGCCGCCCCCCTTGTCAGCGGGGCGGATCACTATGTCCTTATTATCACAGAGTTTTTGAAGCCCTGTATGGAATTTATCCTTAGTAGGAGGTTTTTTGATTCTGATGTTTTCTATGTCTTTCAAGACCAGATCTTTGAAAACCTGGACTGAGGGGGCAATTTTTCCAGGGGGGTTGAACAAGGAAGCGTTAGCCAGGGATGTGTGTACATACCTATGATCGGTATTAGCCAAAGTGCGAGTGGGATTAGAGATAATATATCTCTGAACGTTCAGTTTCCTGACGTACTTTTGCACGTCTATAAAGGCGCTGAATTTATTCAGCGCCTTAGGTGGTGCAAATTTTAATCCACGATCAAGAACGGCTTTTTCATCGTCAGAAAACTGAGCCTTTGACAAATTGAAGATGCCAGGATCTTTTACACTCTTCTTCTTTTCCTTCCTTGTCCGCCTCCCCCCTCTGGTCCCTCTCTGTGTTCTATATAGCGTTTGTTTCCTCCTCCCCTGTGAAAATCCCCTTGTTGATAATTATCTTCACGTGAATACTCGTAGGAAGGATAATTTGAACGGGGGGTATTCCTGGGTGGATAGTATTCATTTTGAGGTCTCCTGGTGGCTGACCATCCATTATTAGAGATATCACCCGGATGACGGGTGATTACTCTGTCTCCAGTGTCCAGGGGGGAATCCCATCCCCCATTTTCTAGGGGGGTGAACCTATTATAAAGGGGAACCTCAGACCGTCTTGGTGTTATAAAATTAGGGTTAGACCCTTGTTGATTGCCATTATTATTTCCCCTATTGTAGGGTGGATTTCTATAAGGCAATAGGGAATTATTTGAGTTGTTATTTCTCAAGGTCTGGGGTCCCTGTTTGTTTGGGGGGGGTTTTCGTCCTTTTCCCCTCCTTCCCACCTGTTGTGGTCTAGGGGGAAGGGGGGGGGGAGGAAGAGGTGTGTAGGACTGTGTCTGGATCTCCATTTCCTCATCACGAGGGTTAGAGGTCGCAGAACCTTCAGAATTCCTTACCATTTGCCATTTAAAAACAGTATCATTCTTATAGTCCTGTAAATCCCTATTGTATTTCCGTTTCTTTTTATTTTTTTGTTCAATTATTTCTTTTTCCAAATGTTTCTTGAGTGTGTCAGATCTCTTTTTGTATTCCTCATCATCTTTAAGATCAGCAAGGGACGTCTTGAGAGTCTCAATTTCCTCATTGATCTTAACCAGTTTACTTTTTTTCCTACTGATAAGGAATTGGATAAACCTGACACCTGCCTCATTAAAGTATTGAAACCAGCCTTCTATATCTGGTTCATCGCTTTGGGGGTTGACTTCCCACCTGAGGCTGCGGGGGACCATTTTATCAACTACGTATTTTTCTAAAAATGCAATATCCCAATTTGTATGGGTTTCAGATGTCATCAAATTTTTAAGGCGTAGAAAACGGCCAGCGATGTCATCTGAAACGACTCCGCTGCCATCAAAAACGTCCCCTACATCTAGAATATAGTTACTTCTATATTCAAAAATGTCTATATTGGTTGCCATGATAGACACAAAGTTATAAGTGATAAGCTGCAGAAATGGTGTTAGTAAAAACCAATGTAATATAAATAGAAGAAAAATTTCCGCGCTAGATGTGACAGAAAACCAAATGATTAAGAACAATAGTGAGCAGCTGGCACAAAATCAACTAACAGTGATTCAAAAAATACAATAAAAACCAAAAAGTGCAGCGCTGAAATCAGTATACAATTATATAGCTGAAAAGCTCATATAAAGAAAACAAAAAAGGAGAGGGGATAATGTCCAAATGAATAGTCCCAATATTAAGTGCAGAGATGTGAATCCACGTGCAAAATAACTTTCTTCCAGTGACACCAGGGAAAAGTGTAGGAAGGGGACACCCTTGTGCTCAGGTATAACAAGCAGCTTACCGAAATTCCGTGGCTGCTCAATTTAATGAGACAGCCTCTCCCAGCTAGTAGTAAACCAGTAGGTCAACCGATATCAAGCTCAGGTGCTTCGAAAGACTCCAAAAGCCGAAAGCCGTTTCCGGTGTGTTGTTAAACCGATCACATTAATATGTGGCACACTTGGAACTTCTCATATACTCCATTGAACGTAAAGCCATATGTAGAAAGAAACAGAGGCCCATAGTGTAATCCCGTAAACCAATAGGTAAATTTATTAAAAAAACTACTTACAATTTAAAAGACAAAAACAGGCATGTAGTATGTGCCGGTCATGGATCTAACCGCGGCGTCCCGCAAGTCTCCAGATCAGCATATGGATAAACAGCCGGCTTCGTTGGGGGGCGTGTGGACGTTTATGTCTGGGATCGCCAACGTTTCGTCATAAGAAAGACTTCTTCTGGGCGTGACCCCAGACGCAACACACACGCCTATGTACCCCCACACCTATGTCACATGACGGTCACCTCTGCCAATGGGTGTTCAATCCCAGGGGGGCGGGAGTAATATGTTAATAACTCGATTCCAATAGGTTAAAAGACCAAAGGAAACCGTCTGGAGATAGGTGGTACAAAACGCTAATAGGAAGTGATGATCCATCTTCCTTAATGCCCATTCGTTCAAAAGGCAAAGGGGCAGGGAGACGGTCGTCACGTGATGCACATCACATGATGAACAGGAAGTGATGATCAGTATCCTCCGATGACTCATCGTCATCCGGGCGGAAGTGACACGCTCACGCCCATAGCTGACAGGGTAAGAGGGCGGAGGCGGAGGTGCGGTCGTCACTCCAGACACATCCCTTGTAACAGGAAGTGATGATCCTCACTGTTCAAGAGTGGTGTCAGCAGAGTATGTCAAACCCTTGTAACAGGAAGTGACGATCCTCACTGTTCAAGAATGGTGTCAGCAGAGTATGTCAAACCCTTGAAACAGGAAGTGATGATCCTCACTATTCAAGAGTGGTGTCAGCAGAGTATGTCAAACCCTTGAAACAGGAAGTGATGATCCTCACTATTCAAGAGTGGTGTCAGCAGAGTATGTCAAACCCTTGAAACAGGAAGTGATGATCCTCACTATTCAAGAGTGGTGTCAGCAGAGTATGTCAAACCCTTGAAACAGGAAGTGATGATCCTCACTATTCAAGAGTGGTGTCAGCAGAGTATGTCAAACCCTTGAAACAGGAAGTGACGATCCTCACTGTTCAAGAATGGTGTCAGCAGAGTGTGTCAAACCCTTGTAACAGGAAGTGATGATCCTCACTGTTCAAGAATGGTGTCAGCAGAGTATGTCAAACCCTTGAAACAGGAAGTGAAGATCCTCACTGTTCAAAAATGGTGTCAGCAGAGTTTGTCAAACAACACCGTCGGTATTCAGGCGCCCCTGTGTACAGAGTGCAACCTCCAACAACATAATATGGTTAAAACCAAAATACATATATACCAAGGTCTATAACGGAATTAAAAATTATTAAGGATGTGGTGGAATGCTAGATAATCGTTGAAACAGGCAAAGGAGTTGATGTCCAATTCCTTCTATGTAATGAAAAATTTCTTTTACATATTTAATAATTGGCCATTGTGATACTTCATTCCATTGATATAAAACGCCATCTAGTGGCCAAATAAGTGTGACACCACTGAAGGAGATAAAAATCAAAAAGGATAAAAATTAATTATGTGAAAAAACACTGTTGGTGAAAACAGTGAAAATGGGAGTGGGTTAAAATAAGTGATATTTAATCGAATAATATAAATTAACATGTGAATGAACACATATTATTTTGTGAAATAATTAACCCTTACTTACTCTCCCTATATCCAAAATTTCCATAAAATTTTTTTTTTTTTTTGCTCGTCCACTAACGTCGTTTATATGTTGCAATGTAAATGTGGTCAACAATACATTGGACGCACAACGAGGAAATTACAGATCAGGCTAGGAGAGCATGTGGGCAACATTAGGAAAGGCTTCCCTGGTCATAGTGTCTCCAAACACTATGACCAATGCCACCACAAGAACCCAAAAAACACACTCTTTATAGGGATAGATAGGTTTAAAGCTCACTGGCGAGGATCCAACGTAAGGCGAGAAATTTCCAGGATGGAAACTCGCTGGATCTATTGCCTAAAATCCTATATTCCCTATGGGTTAAATGTGGAATGGGATGTAAATTGTTTTATTAATAATAGCTGATTTCAACCTTTTAAATCCTTTTAATCTTTCTCATAAGTTGATGTATATCTTGATTTATACAGGCTGGTTCTAAATTGTGAGGCTATGTGTGATACACATTCCATTTATTAATATTTTGCATTTTTCACATATTTTTCATTTTATACATATTTATCACTATTTTTATTCACTCACTTAAAAAAAAAAAAAAAAAAAAAAAAAAAAAAAATTTATGGAAATTTTGGATATAGGGAGAGTAAGTAAGGGTTAATTATTTCACAAAATAATATGTGTTCATTCACATGTTAATTTATATTATTCGATTAAATATCACTTATTTTAACCCACTCCCATTTTCACTGTTTTCACCAACAGTGTTTTTTCACATAATTAATTTTTATCCTTTTTGATTTTTATCTCCTTCAGTGGTGTCACACTTATTTGGCCACTAGATGGCGTTTTATATCAATGGAATGAAGTATCACAATGGCCAATTATTAAATATGTAAAAGAAATTTTTCATTACATAGAAGGAATTGGACATCAACTCCTTTGCCTGTTTCAACGATTATCTAGCATTCCACCACATCCTTAATAATTTTTAATTCCGTTATAGACCTTGGTATATATGTATTTTGGTTTTAACCATATTATGTTGTTGGAGGTTGCACTCTGTACACAGGGGCGCCTGAATACCGACGGTGTTGTTTGACAAACTCTGCTGACACCATTTTTGAACAGTGAGGATCTTCACTTCCTGTTTCAAGGGTTTGACATACTCTGCTGACACCATTCTTGAACAGTGAGGATCATCACTTCCTGTTACAAGGGTTTGACACACTCTGCTGACACCATTCTTGAACAGTGAGGATCGTCACTTCCTGTTTCAAGGGTTTGACATACTCTGCTGACACCACTCTTGAATAGTGAGGATCATCACTTCCTGTTTCAAGGGTTTGACATACTCTGCTGACACCACTCTTGAATAGTGAGGATCATCACTTCCTGTTTCAAGGGTTTGACATACTCTGCTGACACCATTCTTGAACAGTGAGGATCGTCACTTCCTGTTACAAGGGTTTGACATACTCTGCTGACACCACTCTTGAACAGTGAGGATCATCACTTCCTGTTACAAGGGATGTGTCTGGAGTGACGACCGCACCTCCGCCTCCGCCCTCTTACCCTGTCAGCTATGGGCGTGAGCGTGTCACTTCCGCCCGGATGACGATGAGTCATCGGAGGATACTGATCATCACTTCCTGTTCATCATGTGATGTGCATCACGTGACGACCGTCTCCCTGCCCCTTTGCCTTTTGAACGAATGGGCATTAAGGAAGATGGATCATCACTTCCTATTAGCGTTTTGTACCACCTATCTCCAGACGGTTTCCTTTGGTCTTTTAACCTATTGGAATCGAGTTATTAACATATTACTCCCGCCCCCCTGGGATTGAACACCCATTGGCAGAGGTGACCGTCATGTGACATAGGTGTGGGGGTACATAGGCGTGTGTGTTGCGTCTGGGGTCACGCCCAGAAGAAGTCTTTCTTATGACGAAACGTTGGCGATCCCAGACATAAACGTCCACACGCCCCCCAACGAAGCCGGCTGTTTATCCATATGCTGATCTGGAGACTTGCGGGACGCCGCGGTTAGATCCATGACCGGCACATACTACATGCCTGTTTTTGTCTTTTAAATTGTAAGTAGTTTTTTTAATAAATTTACCTATTGGTTTACGGGATTACACTATGGGCCTCTGTTTCTTTCTACATATGGCTTTACATTCAATGGAGTATATGAGAAGTTCCAAGTGTGCCACATATTAATGTGATCGGTTTAACAACACACCGGAAACGGCTTTCGGCTTTTGGAGTCTTTCGAAGCACCTGAGCTTGATATCGGTTGACCTACTGGTTTACTACTAGCTGGGAGAGGCTGTCTCATTAAATTGAGCAGCCACGGAATTTCGGTAAGCTGCTTGTTATACCTGAGCACAAGGGTGTCCCCTTCCTACACTTTTCCCTGGTGTCACTGGAAGAAAGTTATTTTGCACGTGGATTCACATCTCTGCACTTAATATTGGGACTATTCATTTGGACATTATCCCCTCTCCTTTTTTGTTTTCTTTATATGAGCTTTTCAGCTATATAATTGTATACTGATTTCAGCGCTGCACTTTTTGGTTTTTATTATAAAATTGATGTGATGGCATCGGCGGATGCCTCATTTGGCCGCAAGGTTTTGCAGGCCGCAATTTGAGGAGACCGGTGGTCTACCTCAAGGGTTTTTTTCTGTTTGAAAATGTTTTTGTTGAGTCTCATCATTAAGGATGAGCATTGTAAACTTCTAGTTGGCACCGGTTGGGCCTTCTAGATTTGGATTTGATTTCCATTTTCCCACCCCTCATTTGTGATACTGCTCTGGGACTTCCCGAAGGTGCTGTATCACCGAGGACTACGTCTGTCAATGAGCGATAGAGAAAAATGGATTTTTGTAAAATCTTACCGTAAAATCCTTTTCTCTTAGCTCATTGACAGACGTAGTACCCGCCCCTCTGTTTTTTTTAGTTGGGTTGGGTTAAATTCTCTAAAGACTGCTTTTATGACATAACTGATTTGCTGAGGCAGAGAGAGAGAGGATATACCCTCTGGGACTGCCCCTAGGGTGTGACCAGAGCATTTTATTTCCTGTCTAGTCCTACTCCTGTGGAGGCAACATAACCCGAAGGTGCTGTATCACCGAGGACTACGTCTGTCAATGAGCTAAGAGAAAAGGATTTTACGGTAAGATTTTACAAAAATCCATTTATATATATATATATATATATAGTGGGTACGGAAAGTATTCAGACCCCCTTAAATTTTTCACTCTTTGTTATATTGCAGCCATTTGCTAAAATCATTTAAGTTCATTCTTCTTCCTCATGAATGTACACATAGCACCCCATACTGACAGAAAAACACAGAATTGTTGACATTGTTGCAGATTTATTAAAAAAGAAAAACTGAAATGTCACATGGTCCTAAGTATTCAGACCCTTTGCTGTGACACTCATACATTTAACTCAGGTGCTTTCCATTTCTTCTGATCATCCTTGAGATGGTTCTACACCTTCATTTGAGTCCAGCTGTGTTTGATTATACTGATTGGACTTGATTAGGAAAGCCACACACCTGTCTATATAAGACCTTCCAGATCACAATGCATGTCAGAGCAAATGAGAATCATGAGGTCAAAGGAACTGCCTGAAGAGCTCAGAGACAGAATTGTGGCAAGGCACAGATCTGGCCAAGGTTACAAAAAGATTTCTGCTGCACTTATGGTTCCTAAGAGCACAGTGGCCTCCATAATCCTCAAATGGAAGACGTTTGGGACAACCAGAACCCTTCCTAGAGCTGGCCGTCCGGCCAAACTGAGCTATCGGGGGAGAAGAGCCTTGGTGAGAGAGGTAAAGAAGAACCCAAAAATCACTGTGGCGGAGCTCCAGAGATGCAGTCAGGAGATGGGAGAAAGTTGTAGAAAGTCAACCATCACTGCAGCCCTCCACCAGTCGGGGCTTTATGGCAGAGTGGCCCGACGGAAGCCTCTCCTCAGTGTAAGACACATGAAAGCCCGCATGGAGTAAAAAACACCTGAAGGACTCCAAGATGGTGAGAAATAAGATTCTCTGGTCTGATGAGACCAAAATAGAACTTTTTGGCCTTAATTCTAAGCGGTATGTGTGGAGAAAACCAGGCACTGCTCATCACCTGTCCAATACAGTCCCAACAGTGAAGCATGGTGGTGGCAGCATCATGCTGTGGGGGTGTTTTTCAGCTGCAGGGACAGGACGACTGGTTGCAATCGAGGGAAAGATGAATGCGGCCAAGTACAGGGATATCCTGGACAAAAACCTTCTCCAGAGTGCTCTGGACCTCAGACTGGGCCGAAGGTTTACCTTCCAACAAGACAATGACCCTAAGCACACAGCTAAAATAACGAAGGAGTGGCTTCACAACAACTCCGTGACTGTTCGTGAATGGCCCAGCCAGAGCCCTGACTTAAACCCAATTGAGCATCTCTGGAGAGACCTAAAAATGGCTGTCTACCAACGTTTACCATCCAACCTGACAGAACTGGAGAGGATCTGCAAGGAGGAATGGCAGAGGATCCCCAAATCCAGGTGTGAAAGACTTGTTGCATCTTTCCCAAAAAGACTCCTGGCTGTATTAGATCAAAAGGGGGCTTCTACTAAATACTGAGCAAAGGGTCTGAATACTTAGGACCATGTGATATTTCAGTTTTTCTTTTTTAATAAATCTGCAACAATGACAACAATTCTGTGTTTTTCTGTCAGTATGGGGTGCTATGTGTACATTCATGAGGAAGAAGAATGAAATTAAATGATTTTTGCAAATGGCTGCAATATAACAAAGAGTGAAAAATTTAAGGGGGTCTGAATACTTTCCGTACCCACTGTGTATATATTGTAGCGACAGTGGATCAGAAGGGATAAATCTGATTGTACAAACTCTGCTCCATCTCCTGACATGGATGTAGAACCCATTGTACAGTGTATGGGGGGGGGGAGAGGGAGGGAATTGTAGTGTATGGGGGGACGGAGGGGATTGTAGTGTATGGGGGAGGGGTTCTACAGTGTATGGGGGAGGGAGGGGATTGAGGCGTGGGAGGAGGGAGGGGATTGAGGCATGGGGGGAGGGAGGGATTGTAGTGGGTGGGGAGGGAGGGAGGGAGGGGATTGTAGTGGGGGGGGGGAGAGGATTGTAGTGTGTTGGGGAAGGGAGGGGATTGTAGTGTATGGGGAGGGGATTGTAGTATATGGGGAAGGGAGGGGATTGTAGTGTATGGGGGAGGGGTTCTACAGTGTATGGGGGAGGGGTTCTACAGTGTATGGGGGAGGGAGAGGATTAAAGCGTGGGGGGAGGGAGGGGATTAAAGCGTGGGGGGGGAGGGAGAGGATTGTAGTGTGTTGGGAAAGGGAGGGGATTGTAGTGTATGGGGGAGGGAGGGGATTGTAGTGTATGGAAGGGAGGGGATTGTAGTGTATGGGGGGATTGGAACGATAAATGTCGGGTTGGAGATTGGTGTGGGAGAGGGGAGATGTGAGGTCGGGAAATCAGAGAGCAGGGGGGAGTTCCTCACACACACAGAACAGTCGATCATCCAATAGGAAAATAGGAAAAGGATCATCTAATAGGAAAAGACCCCCAAATCCACCACCACCTCCCCTCCCGGGAAAATTGCTGTCACGGGCGAGGGAGGGGATTGTAGTGTGGGGGGGGGGAGGGAGGGGACTGTAGTGTATGGGGGGATGGAGGGGATTGTAGTGTATGGGGGAGGGGTTCTACGGTGTATGGGGGAGGGGATTGTGGTGTGGGGGGGAGGAAGGGGATTGTAGTGTGTTGGGGAAGGGAGGGGATTGTAGTGTATGGTGGGGGGGAGATTATAGTCTATGGGGGAAGGGTTCTACAGTGTATGGGGGAGGGAGGGGATTGTAGCGTGGGGGGGAGGGAGGGGATTGTAGTGTATGGGGGAGGGAGGAGATTGTAGTGTATGGAAGGGAGGGGATTGTAGTGTATGGGGGGATTGAACGATAAATGTCGGGTTGGAGATTGGTGTGGGGGAGGGGAGATGTGAGGGCGGGAAATCAGAGAGGAGGGGGGGAGCTCCTCACACACACAGAACTGTGGATCATCTAATAGGAAAAGATCCCCAAATCCACCACCACCTCCCCTCCCGAGAAAATTGCTGTCACGGGCGAGGGAGGGGATTGTAGTGTGGGGGGAGGGAGGGGATTGTAATGTATGGGGGGGGGAGGGGATTGTAGTGTGTTGGGGAGGGAGGGGATTGTAGTGTTTTGGGGAAGGGAGGGGATTGTAGTGTGTTGGGGAAGGGAGGGGATTGTAGAGTATGGGGAAGGGAGGGAGGGGATTGTAGTGTATGGGGAAGGGAGGGGATTGTATCGTGGGTGGGGAGGGAGGGGATTGTAGTGTATGGGGGGATTGAACGATAAATGTTGGGTTGGAGATTGGTGTGGGGGAGGGGAGATGTGAGGGCGGGAAATCAGAGAGGAGGGGGGAGGGGAGCTCCTCACACACACAGAACTGTGGATCATCCAATAGGAAAAGACCCCCAAATCTACCACCACCTACCCTCCCAGGAAAATTGCTGTCACGGGTGAACCAAAGGTGATGAAGACCCCAAAATTGTACCGCAAGTGGCCGAGACGCTCCCCTACAGCTGATAAAAATTTGGGGTTTCGGGGATGAAAGGGCATGGAGCAGTGACCCCGAGAACTGGGCCACGCCCCGCCATAGACTCCAATGTTAAACCTGGTCACCTCACGGTTAGGTCACGGTCCATTTGGGGAGCTGTCACGGGCAAACCATATGTTCTGGAGACCCCAAAATTGTACCACAAGTGGCCAAGACACACGATAAGATTATCGAACGATCTGTCGTCCATTTTTTGTGGCATGCTAGTCTGATGTGGAAAGTGAAGAGGTTATTTTCATATGAATTTTCCCGTACGACCGAATTCTACTTCAGAAGTGATGTCATGTGTTGGATTGCTTTGTATGTGTTCTTTTGTCTCTGAACATGCCTAGTCTTGCTCTTAAGATTTTTTTCCGTCAAAATCAGTACTAATGAGACAAAAATCGGACGTTGTATTACAGACCACAAAAATGTTATAGCCTGCACATCAGGATTTTGTCAGCCAAAAAGTCAGGGTTGGCTGTCGAAAGCACCATACTAACAATCCGAAAATCGGCAGATCGGTCGTCGGACGAATTCTCCCTTCAGATTTTCTTATCGTGTGTACGGGCCTTAAAGCAAAATCACTAGTTCACTAATGAATGAAAGTGTTTGTCAAAATGAAAAAGCCACTTTGTGCTCATGATGAGATTATTGAAAGCATTTCTTATGTGTGTTGACTTGATGTAGTATTTTTGGAACAAAAAAACTGTGCAAAATAGCAAATGCTTGGAGCATGAGCAGCTGAACCCAGAAATATTTCAGAAAAAAACAAAAAAAGAAATATAAATTATATTTTGAGGATATATATATTTTGGGGGTTGTTGAATTCTGAGTTCTGAGGTTCCACTCCGCTCAATCAATTTGCAAACTCTTGGATTTTGCAGCTCAAACACTTTGCTATTTTTCAGAGTTTAATGTGGCTCTATATAGGAAGCAACACTAATATGGCTCCCCACTAGGGCTGCCACGACGCGTCAACGTAGTTGACTACAAAAAATCGTCGACATGCGTAAAAAGCGTCGACGCGTCAGCACGTGACGTGACGTCACACGCATCTCGCGCGAGTTGCATTAAAATAGCGGAACAGGGGTAATGGCGACATCTGATCCTGGGGGAGAAAAAGCCAGCAGCAGCAGCGGTTCCACGTCCAGCAGCAGAGTACCAGTACCACAAATGGCTTCCAGCAGCAGTTCCAGCAGCACAGTTCCAGTACAAAAGACAGCGAGAGCCCGATCACGGTCGTCAAGTGTATGGGAATACTTTCAGCAGAGGCCAAATAAAATGGTCCTTTGTTCCCTTTGCAAAAGTGAAATGGCATACCACGGCAGCACAACTGCTATGCACGAGCACCTCAGAAGAAAGCATCCTGGCGCACTGACCACAAAGGACGAGCCATCTTTGTAATTACTAGTACTACTAATTTCAACAATATTAATTAATGCATTGCATTGCTAGCTGATGATTGCTTAGGCCGGGCCAGCTCACTTTTCTTAAATGGACTACAAGGCATTTTGCATTTGCAGCCCTCAGTGTCTGTCTTGTGGATCCCTCAGGTCATGATTGACAACAAGTGCAATGATTGGACCATGACCACCAGCACACCTGAGAGCTATTTTGACTGTCACTGCACTCTGCAGCATTATTAATTACAACATTGGCCATGGATATCTCAAAATTCTACTAGAAAAAATACAATTAATATTGTTAGCGTTGAGGGTGAGCATTCATAGATGTGTAAATTGGTAATGTTATTAATTGTTATTATTATTAATTATTATTATTGTTGTTTTTCCTTGGGAAGAGGCAAAGCTGTGTACAAGATTTTTTCTTGACCACTTAAGCCTCGGAAGATTTTACCCCCATTCCGACCAGGGGGTATTTTGCGATTCGGCACTGCGTGACTTTAATGGACAATTGCGCGGTCGTGCGACGCTGTACCTAAACGAATTTGACGTCCTTTTTTTCCCACAAACAGAGCTTTCTTTTGGTGGTATTTGATCACCTGTGCGATTTTTTGATCACGCGCTATAAACAAAAAAAGAGCGTCAATTTTGCAAAAATAGCAATATTTTTCACATTTTTTTATATGAAATTCCCCCAAAAAAAATGTAAAAATCAAAATTTTTTAAAATTTTCGGCCAATTTGTTTTATGCTACCTATGTTTGGTAAAGAAAAACGCAAAAAGCGTATTTTGATTGGTTTGCGCAAAAGTTATCGCGTTTACTAACAAAGGGAAAGATTTTTGTCATTTTTGTTGTTTTTTTTTTTAACGCGTAATGGCGGCGATCTGCGATTTTTTTTGCGGTACTGCGACATTGCGGCGGACAGATC